>NW_026739490.1:2868158-2913782 GCF_022355385.1 Mustela nigripes
GCTCTGTGCTCCCCACTTCCTGTTCCAAATGGGAGGCCAAGATGGACAGGGTGGGGGCGAGGGGCGCGGGGGTAAGGCATGGGGAGCAGATCTCAGGGCCAGCCTTGTGCTTCCTCTTCTCCCCAGGCAGACTGGGCAGGGCCAGGGACTCGGGCAGTGTTCGCTGGGTCCGGCCTCTGGGATTTCTACCCCTGTCAGTCCCTCTGCGAGTCTGACCACTCGTTGCCCACAGCACAGTCAAGCACCCGCTGAGCAGAATCAGCGAGAAGCACAGGCTCAGCTCTGAGGACTCCCTGCTGTCCGGGGTGTGTGCAGTTCCCTCCCAGTGTGCCTCGAGTCCGTTTTGGCAAGCGTATCAATCACCATCAGCGGGTTAATGGAAATTGCCATAGATCTGGTTCCCTAGGGGACAGGAAAGCTCCTGGCAGGGCCAGAGCTCAGGTGGGCTGAGTGGGGGTGGGGGGCTGGGCATTCTAGGGCAAAGCCAGGGAGGTGGGGTGGGGGGGAGACCCGGTACTGGATGCAGGAGAAGTGGCCCCTAGAGCCCAAGTGGGTGCCCATCTGCCCTGTGCAGCAGCCCCGGGTCGTGCTTCAGCCTTACCTGTCACTGAAGACCTTCAGAGGAGCGGGCAGCGCAGGAGGCTCTGGAGGAAGGTGCTGGGGACCCAAGGGGCCCTGGGAGTGGGTGGAGCCTGGTGAGCGGGTCCTTCAGTCCCTTCACCTCCTCTGAGCCTCTCTGCCCCAGCTGCAGGGGCCGGTGTGGCTGACTCTTGTGGCCATGGGCCCTCGAGGAGCTGTCTGTCTGTCCTTGTCCATGCAGAGCACAGGGGTGTCGGGGGAGGGGGGTGGGTCCCCTGTCCTGGTGCCCAGGGAGCCTGTCAGCCTGTCAGCCTCTCCGGTGGCCTCAGTCAGCAATTGGGCTGCGGGGAGAGCAGGGCTGTGTCTGAATGTGGGCACGTCTCAGTGGGTCTGTTATCCGTGTGCTCGTACACTTGTGTGGTGGGGGGAGAGCTGAGGGCCCAGATGATTCTTCAGCTCAGCCTCCTAAGTTTATGGCCCTGGCGCTGGACCCACCATGCCCCGCGGCACACAGGGCCTCTGGCCATCCTGGTTGTGCTGTTGCCCCCCTTCCCCCCAACTCTGCCCAAAGACATCTCAAAGGGATCTCCCTGCCCACGGGACAGAGCCTCAATTCTCTGTGGCCTGGAGGACTCCCAGGTCACCAGTGACCAGCAGGTGTGTGCCCTGCCCGCGGGACCCTCTGTGCTCTGAACCCCTTCCGACCCACCACTGTCCTGTGTGGGGGGCTTCCTGGGCACCTGTCCCTTCTCGGAGCCCAGGACAGGAACTACAGGCTCATGACTTCTTCCCACACAGGGATGCTCTCACCGCGCCCGCTTTACTGAGGAAAGCACAGAGAAGCACAGAAAATGTGCTGTTCTCACCCTCGGGGCTACAGGGTGCCTCCATGCAGGAGCTGCTGTTGGAACCCAGCAATCTGGCCCCGAGTGGACTCTCCCCAACCCTTCCCTTCTGTATGGACTCTTGAAGCCACTTCAGGAGCGGAGAGAGCTCGTCTGGGTCATGTCTTTACTTCGGATAAACCTGGCAGCTGGGGCGAGGGCCTGATAGAAGCACCCAGAATGGAGACTTCTCCCTCTGTCCTCCTATTCATCACCCTCCCACCCACACGAGCCTCAGTGCACCCCCATTTCCCATGCTCAGCCCAGAGCTTCCATGTTGGGCCTGTGTGATCACGGGAGTTCCCAGAGCTGGAGGGAGGCCTTTCCCCACCCACAGTCCCCACTGGGTTGGTTTTCTGGCAGCTGGAAGAACCCATCAACGTGAGCATGTTTTCTGAGCCCACATCTTCCTCTGGTAGCTCCAAGGCCAAAGGGAACAGGCTCTGGCTGAAGCCGGAGGAGAAAGGGGAAGCAGCTCTGGGGAAGCTGTCGGAGACCCGTGGCCTCACTGGATACCTGCATGGGCCTGTGACAAGGGCTGTCATGGAAGAGGCAGTGTCCTCCTGGGTACCACATTAGCCCTGGGATCCCTGACGGACCAGCGGGGAGATGGGGGCCATCCCCCCGGGACAGCCCTCCAGGAAGAGGGGGCTCAGTGGCTCAGCAGGGCACGGTCCTCATGTTCATGACCCCCCCGATGGAGGACCTGCTCCTCGAATCAACACAGAGGGAGCCAGAGGCCCTGAGAGGGGCCTTGTCAGCCGCCCAGGTGGCTGTTGTCATGTCAGAACGGGGCACGTGGCCCGAGGGTACCGAGGCCCCTCAGCCCACCCTCTTGCAGTACAGTGGGGTACCGCAGGCTGCACTTGAGCTCAGCACTGGGGGTCCCTCTCCATCCAGGCCACAGCTCCCAGGCTGCCCTCCCATGGACCCACGGGAATGAATTTGGTAGAAGTAAAATCAGGGTTTGCCCCATCCTTTCCCACACCAAGCATGGTGGGTGCTGTTCTCACCCCCACAAGTCAGATCCTGGGGCCTGCCCTAATCCCTGTGTCCGAGCCGCCCCCCCTCAGGTCCCAGTCTGTGCACATTGCACTCTCAGTGAGGCCTGACTTCAGGTCACGGGTGGGAGTCTGGCCCCTGGAAGTGGGCCTAAGCCGGGAGAGCTCTCCTCCTGCCCAGCCCTGTGGCATGCTGTCCCCTCTCATGGCCAGATGGCGACTCCCCCATCCTCACCTCCTCCTCTGCCCACCACAAGCAGCAGGTGTCAGGGCTTCCCCAGGCCCAGGGCGGCTCTACACACTGTGTCCCTACGTGGCCTGACCTTGCTGACTGTGGGTGCCCCCCACCGACCCCGAACATTCCAGTAACTGCCCTCCTGGCTGAGCCTAGACCAACGAACAATCCTGACCCATGGAGGAGTCTGAGGGAGTCTCTGTCGGTTTAACTGATTCCATCTCCGGGGAACCAACTGCCGGACAGTGCTGATTGGCTGAGCGGCATGGCCCAGCTGGCCAACTGGTCACCAGCTCCTGCTGGATGACAGTGGGACAGGAGAGAGGTGAGGCTGGTCAGGAATACCTGGGGGCTGACTTTCTGGAGCCAGGGCCCCGTCTGGCTCTCCTCTGTGGGACCCTGCAGTGATCAGGGCCACTTCAAGAAGGTCTTGTTGTGAGGTTTATGAATGTGTGTCCCTGAAAATATGCTCACCTTGCGTTGGGATAGACCATCTTAGACCTAAAAGATATTAGGGGGCTACCTCTCCCAGAGAGGCTCAGGAAGGTTAGGAAGGTATCAGCATAACATTTGTCAAGTTCCATTTCCCTGTTCCCAGAAGCCCAAGGTGGCATAGGGTACCTCAGGGGATACCAAGGCTTGGGCCAGAGGTGACAAAAAGTTGTCCACCCCTCCCCCAAATTCATGTGTTATAGCCCCAGCTCCCAGTTGATAGTTTTTGGAGCTGGAGCCTTTGGGAGTTCATTTTAGGTGAAGTGTGAAGTGGAAGGTCTCTTGACAGGATTCGTTCCCTTAGAAGAAGAAGCAACAGAGATCTCCTCTCTCCCTCTGTGTCCCTCACGTAAGGACAGAGTAAAGAGTCCGCCTTCTGTGAGCCAGGAAGAGATCCCTCACCAGAAACAAACCCTCTTGGACCTTGATCTGGGACTTTCCAGCCCCAGAACTGTGAGACATAAATTTCTATTATTTAAGCCATTCAGTGCATGGTATTTTCTTAGAGCAGCCTGTGTATTATACAAATGAGGGATGTGAATTTTTCCCCACGAATGCCCTGTGGCATTTGGCTCTAGTTGAGCTACCAATTAGTTTTAATCGGGTATTGTGATTTCAGTGATGGATCCAAATAGGTTTTAAGTGTTTCAAATACTCTGGGAGCATCTACTAATAAAAGCTCTCCTGCAAAGGAGAGGCCTCTGTGTTAGGTATTTAATAAGACCCTCCTGATCTTCACAATCACCCTAGGAAGTGGTGTACCCATTTAACAGATGAGGAAACTGAGCTTCTGAGAGGCAACATGATTTGCCCAAGATGATCCAGTTAGGGATGACTAGAACCAAGATGAGTTTCAAGACTGTTGGCTTCAAAGACAATTCTGCTACAATTCTGACTCCCTTTTGCATCGAAACTAGAGGCCAATTGCCAATAACTGACTGATTCAAGCAAATGAATCCTGAAGGAGAGGCAAAGGTATTCCTTACCAAACACACTCTGCTTCAGCCTTCTCCCAAGCTCCCCTTCCCCATCACCACCCCCAACACTTGGGATGAATAGAACCCACCTCTGGACAGGCTTTTTTGTCCACCGTCCCCCTCCTTCCCCAACAGGACTCATCGGTCAGGCTGCCTTAGATTTATTTTCTAATCCCCTGAAGCACACAGGCCAACGTGGGTGTCAGGGGTCCAAGCTGGAGGGCGTGATGTACCAAGGAAGGCAGGAAGGGAGCAGAGGGGGCAGTCCATTGGAAGAGGCCCCACTCTCTGCAAAGCAGAACATTTTGCCTAGTGGCGATTTGGTTAGCAACTGGGGCAGTGGATGAGTAAGGAGGAAGGAAAGGAAAGCAAGGTCCTGGAGAAGGGGAAACCCGGAGGGGAGCCAGGCTCTGTCCCTCCCACATGAGAAGTTCTTTTTTCCTTAAGGACCCAGACACTGGCTCCTCCTGAGGGGCCTCCCGGATCTCTGTGGCTGACGGCCCTTCCCGCTTTCTCTGTAGCCCCCAGGCCCTGCTGGGTCCATACGGGCCACTCTGGTTCTGCGTCTGGTCCCACGGCTGCTTGATGTTCTCTCTCACTCAATAAAACTTAAATTCCTTTGGGGCCAGAGCCATGCGTTCTTCTCTGGGGTTCCAGCAGCTCCAGTCACAGTGCCACTGACACACCAAGAGGCTGTTGGCTGGGAGTCAGCAGGAAGTGAATGTGTCCCGTACAGAGCGGGACCCGAGAGCATTCATAACCCAGGGGCCTTGAATGGCACGCTGAGGCTGCAAGTACTTTGCAGCTCAGATCGGGAATTAGAGTGCTGCTATCCAGTCAGCCGCCAGAGGGCGCTCCGACTAAAAGCTCCCGAGGCCGTCTTCAGCCCTTTATTGCAAACTGCCCCCAAATTCTGGAAATCTCAGCTGTTTCCCAGAGACGCGAAGAGGGGTGAGGATATTTCCTGACTTCCATGCAGGTGGCGGCCAGCGTCTCAAGGCATGGGCGTTTATAGTTTGCTGGCATTTCCTCTGGGAGAGCAGAGGCAAGAAAATCATCAAATTGACGATCACCTGTTTGCTGGGTAAAGAACACGGCTGGAAAAAAGGCAAGGCTGTTAGTGCAAAGGGGTCAGGAACCCCGAGCTGTCTGGTGCCTGCTTTACAGACTTCTAGAAGTGTGACCTTAAGAAAATCATTCTCTTCTCTGGGCCTGTGGAATGGCCGGGCTCAAGTTCCAGCCTGTACGGGTTTGTCAGCTCCCACAACCCACAACCCTCCTTGGGCCGTAGGCGTGCATGCAATTTAGTCCACACAAGGGTTTAGTCCCTGCTTTCTGCCCCTCTTGGGGACTCACGGTCATGGCCACCATGCAAGCCTGCAGCCCCTTTATTGGTAGGAACCAATAAGGTCCTGGACATTCTCCGTATCCTTCCTGAGCTGACCCATATACAACCGGAGATGTGAACCATTCAGAGAAGCAGAAGCCGCCCAGGGCATCCTTCGGAAGTGAGCCTCAAATGGGCGTATGCAGAAGGAAACTATTCATGCAAATTCTTCCAAAACACAGAGATGATGATGGCCTATGATAAAGGACTCATTCTTGTGTGTAACAGTAGAGAAACACGGAAATGCAGGAGGCGGCGCTCAGGGTGCGGGAACCTTGGAAGAGAGACAACGAGGAGGAGGGAGGGAAGGAATGGTTTCTGTAGCCTTTTATTTTAGACTAAACAGGCAGAAGGGCAGACTTCAAGAATCTGTAGCAAAATCTGGTTCGTTCTTCTTTTTTTTTTTTTTAAATATAGTTGGTTCTTACATTGTTTTAAGTAATTCTGTGTTTGATCCATTCTTTGGACTAAAAAGAAAACATGATTTACAGTAATTTTTAAGGGAACAGAGCCCACCAGCCCCTCAGAACACCTCAAAATGAGACTTGACCTAAGGCAGGTTTGTTTGTTTTTCCCTGTAACAGAACTTTCCATAGCTGAAGACATGTGTTCATAAAGGGTCTTGGGTTTCCCAGGCCCGGGAGGGGCAGGATAAGGGAGGGAGGGTGGCACTCTGTGGGGGAGGGACCAGTCCCTGCTCTGGATCCAAGCAGCCCTTTAGTGACTCAGATCTATGGGGCTTTGTTTTCCTCATCTGTGAAATGGGATGCTGTTTATCTTGTAAGGAATATGGGGGGAAGGAAATATGAAGAGGAAAAACCTTGTGATGAAAGCTGAAACCTCCAAGGAAAGAGCTCTTCTTTCTGGATCCCGACTTGAGGCCTGATTCTCAAAATAATGAAAATTATACTCTGTGAAAAATGATCCCAGTGGTCATTGCGATTAGAACTTAGAACAATGTTTATATATTTCACCACAGTGAGTCAATGGTTATTTCCTATGAAAGCCACAGGGCTTCAATTTCCAGAGTTTAAATAATGGGCCTACAGATATCACCAAAGCAGCACTTATTAAGTATCAATATAGAAAAAACTGGAAGAAAAAGAGAAAAACATCAAGCTTGCTGCCCTGTTTCCAACTGAGACTCTGTTCCGCAGACCCTGGGGGAGGGACACTAGGTAGCTAGTTCCCCAAGGTCCTTTACAAAGGCAAATCAAATCCTCTTCAGAAGAAGGAAACATTATCCTTGGCCACAAATTATTTCAAAAAATAGTTTACAAATACCACGTTTGGCACAAAAACAAAGACGAATGAGATGGTCAAACGAAGGATTTTTTAGGCACCCGGAAGCCATCCTTTACCCCGGAAGCTTCTGGGGTGGAAACGTGAAGCAATGGGATGGCAGTGGATTTTGTGTGTGGTGGCGAGGGAAAAAACAAAGGCTGGAAGGGATGCACATGGGACTAATGAAAGAGGAAAGTGGCTCCCTTGCTTCTGGAAGCCAGCTCTGGAAATAGCAGGGAGCAAACCCTTCTTCCCCGTGTTCTTTAGAGGGTAGCAAGACCTCCGTATCCAGAGGCCCCTACAGCACAGATTTCATTTCTCTACAAATTCCATGTCCAAGCTTCGCTGGAGAGTGGCGAAGTTGTTTCTTTTTACTTTTTCTTTTTCTTTTTCAAGATTTTATTTATTTATTTGACAGACAGAGATCACAAGTAGGCAGAGAGGCAGGCAGAGAGAGAGAGAGGGAGGCAGACTCCCTGCTGAGCAGAGAGCCCAATGCGGGGCTCGATCCCAGGACCCTGGGATCATGACCTGAGCCGAAGGCAGAGGCTTAAGCCACTGAGCCACCCAGGGGCCCAGTGAAGTTGCTTCTTGAACGTGGCCCAAACCACGGACCCATGAAAGGGACCAAGGTGTCTGGAAGATCTGTAGCTGAATGTTCCAGACTGCACGAGACCCAGAGACTCCTAGAAAACATGACTAAAGGAAAATAATTCTCCATCCCAGAAGGCAAAGACTTGGGACAGCTATATCCGATCTAGAGGGGGCAAAAAAATGTATTTTTTTTTTTTTTGCATGGAATAATGTAAAATAAAATTAAACCCCACTCTAGGATATTAGCAGGATCTGTGGCAAGTCTCTCATGATACAGATGAGGAAAATAAGAGCCGGAAGGTTGAGAGAGTGAGTCCTAGCCTGCTGACCCACTCAGCGTAAGGCTCTATCCCGGTGGGCGTGGTCGCATGCGATTCCTGCCTTACTCTCAGGATATCGATACCCTGAATTTCATAGACCACCTGGCACTTCTCTCTCAACAAGCTAATCTTGGCCCACCCAAACTGAAAGGTTCAATTTGACATCATTTCAGGTATCCTCTGTTTTTCTTTCTTGAACTCAGTTTCAACATCCACTGCTTTTTCTGGGCAGACATCCATCCAAGGTCTTTCTTCTGACCCTGCCAGCTCATCGTCATGGCGTAGCATTTTGGGTTAGGTGGCATCTAGCTTAGCTTATTTCTCTTATTTCAGAGTTTTATACATTTATAAACTTTCACCAATAGAAGCTTCCTGCTTCCTCTTTATAAAGTAATTTTGATTAGTGATTCCCCAGTGGAGCAGATGATGTGATCAGAATTTGCCAAGTGCTCCCAGCTCCTTGAGGGGATGAGCTCCTTGTCCCTGGAAATATTTGAGCAGGGTCTCAGTGATGGTCTGCCAGTCTCTCGAGTCAAGGAATTTGGTCCCCATACTGAAGGTTCCTTTCCAGGATTAATCATGATAAATAATATCTTTTGATTTCTCACCATTTCTGGGGTGCTGACTCTGCCTTACCAACCCCCAACTCCCAGCCCCCTCCTATCTCCATTCACAGTGATTTTCAATCCCTTCTCCACACCTCCATGGCAACCCCTGTCATGGTCTGGAGAGACCCAGGTTTTAATCCCAACTTGACCACCAACTAGCTGTGAAAACCTGAACAAATTCGCTAATTCCTGTGGACCCCAGTCTCTTCCTCTCTCCCTTCATCATTGGAACTGCTGTGGAAAAGAGCAATAATGAATATAAAGGATGAGCCGTTCTCCAACACGAAGTTCTTCAGTACCCAGAATCTTCCATAGGCTGGCTACCCTGTCTTGTGATCATTGAGTCACATGTCCTCCTTCCTTTTAGCCTCCTGGAAGGCAGGGTCCGGGTCTTCTCTATCACTCTCCCCAGGGCTCCAGTCCAGAGCCTCAGGACTAACAGACACTCCACAGACTCGTTACTCAGATGTTACCGAGGTAAGGGACAGTGTTGTTGACACAGGGTCAGACCAGATCTACACTCTCAAGGAAGTTCTATTTGAGGAAGTGAGATAAAAAGGGGGCAAATGCCAAGTTATTTGAGCTGGGTTGTAATTTTTAGCTTTTCCTGACCTTCTAGTAGGACTGTTCCTGCTTTAGCATATGTCAAAATAATTGACCTAGATGGGCAAAAATCATTAAGCAGGGAAGTATTTCAATTAAGGGAGATTTTATTTGCCATGGGGTCTTTGAGAGCTTAGAGAGAAAAGAAGCAATAGTGAAATAATAGCAAGCAGACTGCTGCAATTAAATGTGATTTACCACAAGTTAAGTATCACTTTCAGATAGTGTCAAATTAAAGCATTTAGGAAGATTGCTGAAAAAAGGCTTTTTTTTTTCTTATCTAAGTGAAATGCTGGCACAGGAGTCTTCCAAAGGGAAACGGCCAGATGCTGTTTTATATGCGTGGTGTGTTGGTGCCTAACATCTCCTTAGTGTTTTTGAATTCTACATTGTCTGCAGAATTGCCACTTCATTAAAACCGGCTCAGAAATTCCCTTTTAAATGATGCAGGTAGCTGTCAGTCCCTGTCCTGCCTCGTTTGCATTTTAGAAATGCTGGAGTTACTTCCAAAAATACCTTAATTTAACCTTCAATTTCCTGTGTGATTCAGGAAAAATGCCAGCCAGTCAAGGAAACCAGAGGGATGACATTTTACAGTCGACATATTTATCTCTTTGCTTTCACTGTTAGGAGCTAAAAATTCCTGAAGTTTGACCTTCCTGTTGTCTTGATCTATGCCCAAAACCTTCGACATAATTTTGTTTTGGTTTAGACTGTAGTCTCTTGCTACTTGGGTTCAGTAGGATTAGAGTAGCGTTCAGTAAGATGGGAGTAAGTTATAGAGATAGGGACAGACATGGACAAAGAAGTGGCAAGGTGGGAGACACAGTTTAATTTGTAAATTTAAAAATCCCCAATGTATATATACAAATAAAGGATTCAGCCTAATAAATTAGTATGGCTCATTCCAGCCTGAGGTCAAGGCTGAGTGTGGCTCAAGTACTAAAGTTTATTTCTCAGCTAAAAATAATCTATAGATTTAAAAACTGTAGCAGAAAGGTGAAAAATCTTCCTAAATGGCAGGAGCCAAGGTGAACTACAGGTGTTAGTGGGCATCAACAATATTGGACATGCTTGATAAAAAATAAGTAAAAAAATATGTGAGTTATGGAAAGCTTATTGGTCACAAAGTGTATTAGATCTTTTATTTATATTAAAAATTAATCTTTTTATCTCTTTGTACTTTTTTCCCAAACCAGTGAAAAATAAAATATATTTTATAGTTAAACATATGAAGTTCCTTTATTATTGATACAGTATCTAAGTGTTTGTTTAGTGGCTAAAAAAATTACAGTTCCTAGGGTGACTGGGTGGCTCAGTCAGTTAAACACCTGACTCCTGATTTTTGGCTCAGGTCAGGATGTCAGGTCCTGAGACTGAGCCCTATGTTGGGCTCCATACTCAGTGCAGAATCTTCTTGTCTCTCTCTCTCTCTCTCCCTCTCTCTAATAAATAAATAAAATCTTAAAAATACATTAAAAAATTCTAATTCCCAATGTCACTGATGTGGCAAGGGGAAATGATGAAGACCTAAGTAACTTTGGAAATAAGTGGCGTCTGTAGCACTAAAGGTAAAAGAAATTGCACACAAGCACTATAGTCTAGCTGATGACATTGTTTTCCGTGGGAGTACAGGTGAGCAATTCTGATATTGCCATATATGTATATTGGAATCAAATAATTAAGCAAATGGATTAATTAATTATTTGATTCCAATTAATTATTGGAATCAAATAATTAAGCAAATGGATTAATAATTAAGCCAGATTCCTCACTTGTGGAGTGAAAATTATAGATAAGCAAGGGGATTAGGAGAATAGAATGATCCATGTCATAATGGATTAGAGTAGGAGACATCAGGTGAATTTGTATTTACTTAGTTCAAATGACTATATTGAAATGTTTATAGATGTGCATGTATATGCGTTAGCATATACACATGCATTCCCATGAGGTGACCGTACCTAAGAGAAATGAAACCCAGTAACAACTAGCACACTCAGCATCCAGATCTTGGTTTCTACTACCATTCTCCATTAAAGGAAATAGAGCTTCTTGGAGAGATGACTGATTCTAGGAATGAGGAAGGAAATATACGAGATGAATCTGGAGCATCTTGTAGTGCTTGAAAGGAAGTGCTGAACAAAATAAAACAAAACAAAATAACAATAAGAAAACATTGATAAGAAGGTGTCAGAGGTACACAGATACCAACTGAAGATCACCTCATGCAAAGCTGGAACAATGTGACACAAATATCCATGGGTCCATAACTATTTAAGTAAATTACTGAATGAATGAATGAATGAATGAGTCAGTGAGTGAATGAATGAGTGAAAAAGAGGAGAGAAGAGACAATGCAGAATTCCAAATAATTTATATAGATACAGGGACGCCTGGGTGGCTCAGTTGGTTAAGCAGCTGCCTTCGGCTCAGGTCATGATCCCAGCATCCTGGGATCGAGTCCCACATCGGGCTCCTTGCTCCCCAGGGAGCCTGCTTCTCCCTCTGCCTCTGCCTTCCACTCTGTCTGCCTGTGCTTGCTCTCACTCTCTCTCTCTCTCTCTGACAAATAAATAAATAAAATCTTTAAAAAATATATATATAGATACTTAACTCTCAAGGAGGGGGGAGCATAAATTCTCACTCCTTAAGTGTAGGCTACACCTAGAGACTTCCTTCCAAAAAGCACAGTATGGGAAAAGGGTAGGAGGGGAGCAGCAGTAACTTTATAGTGAAGAAATCTGACAAGCACTACCTCAGGTGATCAAGGTCAACATCAGCAGTGAAAGGTCACGTTGATAGTATGTTCCCTTTACTCTACAATGTGATGAGCATGGCATTTTACTGCCACGTTTTTCCTCCCTAAGCCCATAACTCTAGTCTAATCATGAGAAAAACATTAGATGAATTCCAGTAGAGAGACCTCCTACAAATTACCTGACCAGCACTCTTGAAACTGTCATGGTCACCAAAAAAAAGGAAAAGTCTGAGAAACTGTCACAGTCAAGAGGAGCTTAAGGAAACATGAAAACTAAATGCAATGTGATATCTGGATAGGATACTGAAACAGAAAAGGACATTAGGTAAAAGGTAAGGAAATCTGAATAAAGCATGGGCTTCAGCTAATAATAATGTGTCAGTATATGTACATTAATTGTAACAAACATACCACAGTAGTGTAAGATGTTAGCCATAGGGGGAAGAAGTATATAAGGCATATGGGAGCTCTCTTCTATCTTCTCAATTTTCCTGTAAGTCTAGAACTCTTATTGAAAAGTTTATTTTTTTTTAAATCAAAAAAAGTGATATGGGCTGTAGGCCAAATGCAAGTCCAAGTCTATGGAAGTACACAGAAGGAATATCATTGACATTGATATACCTATAAACTTGTGTAATTCTCACATAAGGAAGGTGCTATTAATATTCTCATTTTAAAGATAAGGAAATTAAATAAAATCTTTTTAAAAAGATGAGGAAATTATGGTTTGGTAAGGTTTAATGAATTGCCCAAGTTTGGACAGTTAATAAGTAATAAACACAGATCTGAATTTGGAAAGTATGAATCCTGTACCCACAGAGTTAACCCTTTGTGTACATACCAACATTAACCACTGAAAATATGACTTTTGTTTTAGACAAGTTGATTTGTACACATTTTTCTGACAGAAGCTTGAAATCAGAGACTGTTGACTATTAGACAGCCCATGGGCATTTTAAAAAACTTGTAAAACTTGCAAAAAAATCCAACCATCTCACGAAAAAATTATCTTCATACTAGAATTTTACGTGGTGTTGAAAGAGATTATTGAACTTAGAACATTGGGTTTCTGCCTGAAAACTATTTTTACTTACCAAGAGATATTGTTCAGTGGAAGCAACATTATGTCCAAGACACTGACTTCTCATAAAAAAATTAGATAAAAGTAATTTTTTCCATGAGGACATGGACTTTTCACCATTGGTTACTCTTAGCATGTTATGAGTGAAATTCAGATTAGTATATAACAACATTTCAAAGGAGCCTCTTAGCCTAACACACACACACACCCAAGATGCAGTCTTTGACCCAGAAGACTCCATCTCACAAATGATCATTTCCATGAAATGAATGTGATTTTCACCCCAAGATGGTACTGACAAGTTTTGCCTTAAAGAATCTAAAAACCTAAAAACTGGTGGCTTAGTCAGTTAAGCCGCTGCCTTCAGCCCCGGTCATGATCCCAGGGTCTTGGGATCAAGTCCCGCACTGGGCTCCTTGCTCGGCAGGGAGCCTGCTTCTCTCTCTGCCTCTGCCTGACTCTCTGCCTGCTTGTTCTCTCTCTATATCTCTTTCTCTCTCTCTCTCTGACAAATAAATAAATAAAATCTTCAAAAAAGAACCTAAAAACTTAATTTTAAAATTCTCCTGTACTCCTCTTAAGGTAAAGTCATCAACAATTTCTGAACTTAATAGCAAGACCAGAGGAAGATGAAAACACCCAATAAATTGAGCCTTACATTCTACAATTATAGAGGACTCAGGAGCCCTACTTCTGTGGCTGTACCAGCGTGATCTGTGTTCCAGCTCTGAGCTCCATATTTTGATTCCTCAGCACTGGTTACAGGAGGGAGCTTTGCATGGCTGGTGCTGGATTTCCTTGGGCCTAACTTGACCACGTCATCAGACCTCAACATTATCTTTCTTCTCTCCCATTTGAGTCTTCTTCTTCCACTATGGAAGAATGGTAGAAGATGTAGGCTATGGAGTTCATTCTGCTTTCATTTTTTATTTCTTTGGGCAGACAGTAGGTGGCAGTGGTGAGGATGAGAAGACACCTGGAATGGGGCATGGTTGACAGTAGGTCACTAAGCCACTGGTGTGGAAGAGAAATCATCATGGAAGAGAAGGCCAGGTGACATCTTCCCACACCAGGGAAGGCTTTCCTCACACCTTTCTGTGTAGCTCTGTGGTGCGAGGGCCGGTAGGGATGAGAAGCTTGATGGGAGCAGCGTTGCAACCAAGGCCGAAGAGATGACTGTGTCCACAGCCTGGGCCTCCAACATTTTAATGCATACCATGACAATCCCGGTGAGAGAAGTAATTCTCTTGACACCTATCTTGTTACAGGCTGGTATATCTCTATACCTACCCTCGACTAGGAGAGTGCCAAAAAAGAAGATGAGAAGTTCATGGAAGTTCATTCTAAGCCTTGGCTCTTCCCATCTGCAGTAAAACCTATCACCTCTTGGCTCCAACAAGTGGGAATAACAGCCCTCTCCTGCCTTTGCTCGCGAGACTGGGGAATCACAGCCACACAGGGTGGGCTGGCCTCTTCCCCACACAGCTGTCAGGGACACTTTCCAAGTTCCCCAACCTCCTCTACCTTTATCTGGTATTTTTAAATACAATTGTGGGAAAGGCAAGTCCGCTTCATCAGCAAGTGTCAGGAGTTTGATGATGCTATAAAGGCATCTTGGGAACCCAGAGAAGGAGGCGTGAGTCTAATTCCTGCTGTGTTTCCCAGGCCTCCAGCAAAGCCTCCTCTCAACAGCAAGGACACAGCTCAGGCAAATCACCCAATAGATGGTTCAACTCTGTATGTACTAGCTGCCTTCCTGTCCTCCTCCCCCTCCCCCTAATTTTCCTCCTTCTTCTCCTTCTCCTTCTTCTTCCTCTTCATGTTGGCTCCACATACAACATAGATCCCAACCGAGGGCCTGTACTTATGACCCTGATATCAAAGCCTGAGATGAGATCAGGAGTCAGATGCCCAACTGACTGAGCCACCTAGGCACCCACAGACAGTAGCTTTTGCTTGTGCCGTAAGTCAGTGCCGTGGATATAGAATAACTGTGGAATGACAGAAATCCCTGGTACAGTTCCATCCAAGGCAGACCTTTCTGCCGCCCTCTCAAAGCCTCGAACACCCAAACTCACTGGCAAAAGGAATTAAGGGCTCTGGGCAGGAGGGCAAGCATATTGTTGTGTGGCTCTGAGAATGGGGACCAAACTCTGGACCTTGTATTCTAGCCAAGAGCTTGGTCCTTTGACCTGTGGGCAGCACTGGAGGCCAGCCCAAGAACTGGGATGGTGGCCTTGACCAGGGCGCTCTTGTCTTCTTCAGGTCCCTGAAGGAAGATGAGGAAGTGGTATAGTGAAAGCTGGGCTTAGGAAAGTGGGTCCAAATCCTGCCTCTGTCTCGGTTGGTTACTCAGCTTCCCTGAGCCTCTGTCCCCATCTGTAAGATGGGCATGATGCCAGCGCCCTGGACTGCCTTGAAGAAAGGATCTCCCCAATGGTGCTTGGAGCCTAAGTTCTCAATACTTCTGTATGTTACACCTAACTCCATCTTAGTCCATTCTGGCTGCCATAGACTGGGTGGCTTACAAACAACAGAAATTGATTTCTCAAGTTCCAGGAGGATGGAAGTCCAAGATCAGGGTGCCAACATGAGAAGCCTCCTCTGGTCTGCACATTGCGGACTTCTCCTTGTATTCTCACACAGTAGAAAGGGCGAACCGGCTCTTCTGGCCTTCTCTTGGAGGAGCACAGATCCCATTCACGGAGGGCGCCACTCTCATAACCCAATTGTCTCTGCGTCCACCCCTAGCCCCAGCCCCTCTCCTCACGCCACAGGGTGAGCACTTCGGGACAGACTGGCTCTGAGACCCAAGTCCACGACAGTATTTTGAGCTTGTCCCGATGTTAAAGCTCCAGCCACAGTTCCAAAAACGAGCTCTTGCAAGTCAAGAGAAAATCAGTTAAAAATATTGCAGGGTCTAAGAAGTCAGCTCCTGAAAAGAAGGAGACAGGCGGCAGGCGCTGTGGCAGAAGGCCAATCTGGGAACAGCTTGGCAGGTGACAGGTGTGCTTTGGGCTGTCCTGCAGACTCAGCCTCATCTTCTCCATCCATTAGTTGAGAATGATAATACCAGCCCCAAGGCGAGGCCGTTTGTGTACTTAACAAATAGCATCTCTTGGGGCGCCTGGGTGGCTCAGTCATGAAGTGCCCACCTTTTGCTCAAGTCATGATCCGAGGGTTCTGGGATCGAGCCTCACATTGGCCTCCCCGCTTAGTGGGAAGCCTGCTTCTCCCTCTCCCACTCCCCCTGCTTCTGTTCCTTCTCTATGTCTCTCTCTCTCTCTTTCAAATAAATAAATAAATAAAATCTTAAAACAAAAGAGCATCTCTTAATGGGAAGAAACTAGAGAGGGAGACAAACCATAAAAGACTCTTAATCTCAGGAAACAAATTGAGGGTTGCTGGGGGGATGGGGGAGGGATAGGGTGGCTGGGGGATGGACATGGGGGAGGGTATGTGCTATGGTGAGTGCTGTGAATTGTGTAAGACTGAGAATTCATAGACCGTACCTCTGAAATTAATAATACCTTCTATGTTAGTAAAAGAAAAATAATAATAATAACAAGATGTAGGGGAAAAAATAGCATCTCTTAGTCTTCTACACAGATAAGGGGACAATTGAATAACCGAGAGCATGCATATCTGTCCAGAAAAAACGAAGGCCAGAACTCATGGGGAGAAGGCTCTTCTTTGGGAAGGAAAACAGGGAGAATGGAGGAGGGTCCTGAGGTCTGGGACAGAGTCCAGAGGGGAAGCTGGGATATTTCCAGAAGAAAATGTGTTGCCCAGTGGCCCTGTGCAGAGGTTGTGCTCTTTGAGGGTCTGCATGTCACCCTACGGGCTGTGACAGGTAGAGAGTGGAACAATCGTCCTGTTTTCTTCTCTGTAACAGAGGCCATGAGGGACTGGCGGGCAGCCAGGACCAGGGGTGGGGCATGGCCTGGAGCTAGGTCCCCACCAGATGTAAGTCCCCTCTCAGGCCCTGGGCCTTTGGCCGTTTGAGCACCTGGATGCTCTTGAGGTTGTCCCAAGATGGAAGTGGGGGGCCCCTTTGTCCAGAGCACATCTGTTTGAAATGGGGGAGCTCCCCTGTCCACCCTGGGGGTGGGGGTGCTGGGGTCTGGTTCTCTTCGGGACGCCGGAAGGTGGATTATTGATTTACCAACAACCTAGCCTTCTCTCCTCAGAACCTACAAACCCGACAGATCCACAAGCAGACCAGAGATCGCCTCTCTTCTGGGTTCAATTCAGATGTCCCTGTGGAAGCTGAGATAGAGAATGCTTAATTTTTATAATATATTCAGTTACAGAACCGCAGAGGGGGACGATTCAAAGAAACACACACACACACACACACACACACACACACACAAAACCCCAAGGTCTACTGACTCTGTGTGTGCCTTGGCAGTTGGCAGAGTCAGGATTTCCTAATACGGTTTTGTTTCAGCGAAGCGTCTCCAGGAGATTTCTGTCAGCAAAACATTGTGTCCCTAGTAGCCGCTGGGCCCAGAGATGATCTCTCATCTACAGTCTCTTCTTACCCCATGGCTAAGATTCACAGCGCCTTGCTTCTAAAGCCCAATTTTTAAATTTCTTATCATTTTATTTTTAAAATATTTCACTTACTTATCTACCTATTTATTTATTTATGTGTGCAAAATATCCCAAGATTCTTTTTTTCTCCCTTGGTAAGTGAAAGAAATGTGAAGTCAGTTCTAGAATAAGGTTATAGCTAATACTTCTTCCAGATTCTTTTAAAAGAAGCCTGTGTCAAAGGTCAAGCCATGAAGACAGAAATAAATGAGGAGTTGCGGGCTTCACGGTGGGCTGGCTGGCTGAGATGCAGCCAGAGGGGGTTTCCTGAGCGAGGCAGCTTGGCCCACCAAGGATGTGGCCCCTTTCTATCAGTAAGTGAGGAATTTCCACTCGCAACAGAGGGATCGTGCAATAGCATGACCCCTTTGTCTCCTCTGTCATGAAAATAAGAATCAAGAAAGCCAGAAGGGGCATTTTGAGAATGAACTGGAGATCTTAGAAAGCAGCATAATACTTTCCAATTATGCTGGAAACAGAATCTTTTAAAAAAATTATCATTTTTTTTTTAAATAGAAAATCACTCAGTAGAATGCAGCTGAAATGGCTTCCAATACTCTGTGAGCCCCAGAGGATTTGTATTGGGTATATGTTCATGAATGGTTTTTTCCAAATGAGTTTAAGACAAATTTGAATGTCCCCCGTTTCTCGGGGAACGGAGGGAAAGCCAGGTGGATTATGAGATAACTGAGAACAGGTGGCTGTTGCAGATAAAACTGGACTCCAGAATTCATATTTCATTCCGTTTTGGGGATGGGAGCTAGTTGCCCGGGGAACCGACAATGTGGTTAGAGGACTGGAACTTTCCGCCCCACCCCTGATTTTCAAGGAGAGGGGAGGGGCTGGGGACTGGGTGAATCACCACGGCCAGTGATTTCATTACTCATGCCTACTCATGGAAGCTCTCCACAAACCCTAAGTGACAGGATTTGGGGAGGGTTGGTCTCTTTTATAATATCTTTTGTAAGAAGCCACCAGTAGTGGTGAAGTTTTCCTTGAGTTCCGTGAATCATTATAGAAAACGATCAAACTTGGGGAGAGGGTTGTGGAAACCACCCACTTGGAGCCAAGTTGGGCGTTAAGTGTGGGTAATTCACCATTTTCTGCAGACAGTGCTAAGACATACATGATCGGAGGCCTATCCCCCATAGATCGCCATGGATTGTGGGCTATAGTCCATGTCCTAATTCCAAGGAAGGCTTCCTAAGAGCACTGAGGATTTGTAGCCCCTCATGTGACATAGTCATAGAGAGACTGCTGCCTTGCATAAGGTCGGAACACCGTGTTCTTTAGAATGAGTCTTCACTAAAGGCCCGATGCTGGTCTCGGGCCCTGCTGAGAGACAAGATCTGGTACTGAACAGGGTTAGTCTCATTCTCCTTTCCAGTGAGTGAAGATAAACCTGCCTGTGCTTGCGTTCTCTCTCTCTCTGTATGTGTGTATGGAAAGACTAGATTTTTTTCTAATTAATTTTGTCTATATGAATGTGGTTCAAAGGCTGGTGGAAACATAGGAGATATGATTTTGTCTGCCTTTAAAATTTGACCTAATTTCTTATTTGTGCTGAGTTTGGATTGCCAGGGAAATAAAGACATGAGTATTTATCTATATATGATTTTAGTTTCTACGTATTAGAGCAAAAGGTATTTTTCTTTTTGCAAACGAGTTGAAATTGTACTAGAGAAGCTCTTAAATGATCTGTCCCGTTTCCAACAATTACATTTCCCTAGTTCTATACTAAGAATAGATCTGGATTTTTTTTTTTTTTAAGGCCTGGCTTTAAATGAAAATCTCCTAAATGGTTGTAATTAAAAAAAAAACAAAACAACAACAAAAAAAACCCAAACCCACAACAATCTCCTATCCCCAAGTTCTGCTCCCCCAAAACTTCTTTTTTCTTTTCATCTTTTTTTCTGGTTGCTTCCTGCATTTTTCCAAGTAATATGCTTAGGCCATAATTTTATGATTTATTAACTTTAAACACCATCTGCTTCCTGTTAATGCTAGATGAGGAGTTAGTTCTATAAATGCCCCAATCTCTTCTTCTTTTTTATTTTATTTTAATATTAATTAAATATTTTATTTTAAATTACAATTTTATTAATATTTTTATTTTAATTAATATTAATATTTTATTTTATTTTAAATATAATTTACATTATGCTTTATTTTAAATTACGAGTCACCACTTCCATTACCATGACTTTTAAAATATTGCCCACAGCAAAGTCCTTGGTGTACTGTGAAAGCATTTCTTTTTGAAGCAGCTTCAGTTAAGTGGTTACAATTGTCCCTTTGAGGGAGATGTCAGGACCCAGCTGATACCACACCTTCTCCCAAGAGAGAAGCCCTCCCCTGAAGGGCACCCAGAGGACTCAGAGCCACCACAGCAAGGCCTGACCTCATTGCTCCTGCTGTGCTCACCAGTGGGCATGGCGGAGCTCAGAGAGTTCTTGGTATCTCAGCAGACTCCCAGAGACACATATTCTGTGTTGTGTGTGTGTGTGTGTGTGTGTGTGTGTGTGTGTGTGTGTGTGTGTGGCTCAGCTCCAGTGTGGGCCTCAGGAGCAGGGGGCATGCCCTTGGATGAGCATGGCCTTCAGAGTCACAAAGATCAGAGTTTACATCACCATGGTAGACAGAATAACGACCTTCTGTGATGGTTAATTTTATGTGTCAACTTGACTTGGGTCAGGGTTGCCCAGAAGGGCTGGTAAAACATTATTTCTGGTTGTTTCTGTGAGGGTTTTTCCAGAAGAGATTAACATTTCAATCTGTAAACCGAGCAGATTGGCCTCACCAATGTAGGTAGGGCTGCATTGTGGCATGAGGGCTGAATAGAACAAAAAGGAGGAGGAAGGGCTCATTTTCTCTTTTTGCTTAAGCTGGACAATCAGTCCTCTCCTGCTCTCAGATTGTGGTCCTGGATCTTGAGCCCTCAGACTTGAACCAGACTTTATACCATTGGACTCTTGATTCTTAGGTCTTTGGACTTAGACTGTGCCTTACACATTTGACTCCTGTGATTTTCAGTCCTTCAGACTTGGACTGAATTACACTACTGGATTTCCTGGTTCTCCAGCCTGCAGACAACAGTTCATGGGACTTCTCAGCCTCCATACTTGCGTAAGACAATCCTTATGGATTCTTTTTCTTCGGAGAATCCTGACTAATGTACTGCCCAAAGATGCCCATGCCCTAATCTCTATAGAACCTGCAAATGTTACCTTACCAAAGAGAAATCTTTGTTCCTTCGGAAGCCCTAGGTCTACCAAGGTTGGTGGTTTCTCAGTTCCTTCCAGCTTGAGGAACTCATGACCTATGAAGAATTTAAAGATGAGAGAAATAAATGTACCTGGAGGAATTTAGTGGAAACCCAACTGGGTTGTGAAAAATGGGCCAGATTTGGAAACATGAGTGTCTTCTTCCATACTTGGGTAAACTGAAATGAAGTACTTTGTAGAGATTAATGATCTGTTTTCCATCTTCTGTGTGAAGTTGATCATGATATTCACCCCCTACTTGTGGGAATAGTAAACCTCACCACACACTGTCCTGTCTCCTTGACAGCACTGGGGCCAAGTGGCTCAGCCTGGCAATTTCCAAAGCTTTGTTCTTACAATGTTTTCCATTTTGTCATGTATGGCAGATAGATGCTATTTCCACTATCTCTTTAAAATTATTTGGCCATAAATGCAGGAAATTTATAGACCATGGCCTTGTCTTTTTTACCACTGCCTTCTAAGTGAAATACATTTTTGCTAGATGTACATTAAGATGGAACTAAAAATCCCTAAGAGTTAATACATCTTTCATGATGGAATGTGTCTATTTCTAACTTTAAATATGAAATTACTTGCCTTTGGAACAGGTTTTGTGCTAATGTCCTTATGGGAGATGAAAAATCAGAGTGGAACAGTTTTTGAGATTGTTAATTAAAAATAGCATCTCCCATTATAACAATTCTGAAATGTTCCAGAAGAGAATCAGCAGAAATCAACAAAATGGGGTTGGTAATGGAGGTGTATTTTCCTGAAATTTCTAGACAACATGTTTTCTTTCTCATTGAACTGGACTCCCATAGAGGGCACAAGATGGGACTATTACACAGAGAATAGTATATTTAAATCATGAATGCATGGAAGCTTTCAAAGTGTCTGTCTGCTCCTCCTAGACAAGGACTAGAGAAGAAATAAGATATATGCATTGGGTCCAGATCTTCACCTTCACCAAAATGGTGCAGTATAAATCCTGCTGAAGGGCTCTTTAGGACAGCAATTGAAATCTTTTCCAAACTACTAAGCTAATTTCCCAATTTCCTTTATTATTATTTTTATTATTATTATTTTTTTAACATAGGTGCTCATCCTGCCCCTCTTTTTTTGGCCATCTGCTTAAATCTTCAATCCAAAAATCACCTTCAAGCAAAGACAGCTACAGATAAAACACCAAGTAATGATGACTATGATATTTTACTTTTAAATTTGTATTTATTCGTTTTTTTAAAATCCCAGTATAATTAACATACAATGTTATATTAGTTTCAGGTGTGCAATAATAGTGATTCAACAGTCCTATACTGTATTCTGTACTCTTAATCCCCTCACCTGTTCACCCATCTCCCTACCCACCTCCCCTCTGGCAACTGCCAGTTTGTTCTTTAGAGTTAAGAGTCTGTTTTTTGATTGTCTCTTTTTCTCTTTGTTCATTTGTTTTGTTTCTTAAATTCCATATATGAGTGAATCATATGGTATTTGTCTTTTCTGACTTATTTCATTTAGCACTCTACCCTCCAGATCCATCCATATTGTTGCAAATGGCAAGATTTCATCCTTTTTTGTGGCTGAGTGATATATATATTCTTTATCCATTCATCTACCAATGGACACTTGGGCTGCTTCCATGTCTTGGTTATTATAAACAATGCTGCTATAAACATAGGAATGCATGTATCATATTTAAAACAATTTTTTAAAAGATTTATTTATTTGAGAGAGAGAGAGAGAAAGCAGGAGGAGAGGCAGAGGGAGAGAATCTTTCAAGCAGACCCAGCACTGAACTCAGAGCCTGATGCGGGGCTCAATTCCACAACTCATGAGATCATGACCTGAGCTGAAACCAAGAGTCAGATGTTTAAACGCTGAGCCACCCAGGGGCCCTGCATGTATCACAATTTAAATAGATGAGAAGTGTTGTGTTGGGGAAAGGTATAGTTTGCTAAACAGAGATAGGGACATATGCTTAGGAGCATCCTGTGGTTGTTTCTTGGAAATGGCTTTTAGCTTCGATTGCAAACATTTTGTAAAATTGTTCTATTTTGGCCAATACTAGGACAAGTCCACCTGGGCAGAATGGAATGTTTATAGACATGAATCTGAGCTATTTCTTTTTTTTAAGATTTTATTTATTTTTCAGAGAGAGAGTGTTTAGCACAAGTAGGTGGAGCAGCAGACAGAGGGAGAAGCAGACTCCCCACTGAGCAAGAAGCCCCATGCTGGTCTTGATCCTAGGATTCTGGGATCATGACCTGAGCTAAAGGCAGACCCTTAACCAACTGAGCCACCCAGGCATCCCAAATCTGAGCTATTATCTACTAGTCAAAAAATAAGTAGTTTGTGGTGCTCTCATTATTGGGCCAGACATTTTCCATGAGTAGTTCTGTCTACATAGTTGAAGATGTCACCATGAAAAGTGCCATTAACTCTTGTAGGACACCAAAGTATTCAGGGTTTAAAAGGTGTTTGTTTGTTTGTTTGTTTGTTTGTCTTACTATGATGGAGTACACAGTGTTTCAGAAGCTAGCATTTTGTATATTAAGTGTAGATTTTAATGTTTATTTCAAATATTTCCTCCAGCTGATGATCATGTTTTCTTTACCAGATAGCAATGACTTTGGGTAATTATCTTTCATTTTAAAAAAGATCATTAGACCAGAATCCAACTCAATGAGCTGATTGGACTTCATGTTCTGATTGACAAATAGTGGGAAAGAGGCTGGGGGCTGGTTAATCAAGCTACCCACCCCAATACCCCAAAGCTGAGAGTCCAGGAAGATCTAGGACACAACCTATTTCCAGCTGCCATCTGAGCATTTTGCCACAGAAGACTCCCTGGCAGGGACAAGAATATTCAGGGACAAGAATGAGGCCCTACAGTGCTGTCACCTGCATGAAGCAGGGATGGAGTCAGTTCACTGTTTTATCCCCAGGACTTGGTGGCACTGAGAAGGTGCTCAGCAAATATTCAATAGCTGGTTTGGGACTGGCCATTTCATTATTTGCTCGCAAATGTGCTGCAGTTCTAATTATGGAACATGGTGACTTCCTAAGGGTTTCCATGAAATTTGCTTTGTGACACCTCCCCTGTTGAGTGTCTCCAAAGCACAAGTCTGAGGCATTTCGGCAACTAACATATTGAAATTTCTTGACTACTGGGAGAGTGGTCCACTGTCCTCCCTCTCTGAAAGTGTAGGTTAAAAAACCGTATGAGGCTAACACCTTTATACGATGGGCTTGTTATGGTCGAAAAACGTTTAAGAAGGACAAGAAATCCTTACCAGCAATAAATGAAACTACGCCCTTGGCACATTTCCGGTACCAAGTCTCCTCTACGTTACCTGACACACTGGCTGGCCAACGGCAGGACTGAATCTCCTCTTTCCTCATTCCGGAAGATGGGATGGCCCATCCTATGCCTCTTCTCTACAATCCTTTGAGCAAGCTCTGCCTGGTCCTAGAATCTGAAAGAGCCTCTCCAACTCCTTGGTGGTGGCAAGTAGATTGGCCATCTTTGTCCTCCTACTTGGGATACTGTGAGTACAGATTGAAAGCCCCCATTTCTGTGTCTTGAATATTATAAAGCCATTCAAAAAGAGCCAACCCAGCGCCAGTGTGTCCTTACCCAACAGACTCTGCTGAGCCCCTGGCCTGTGCCAGGTTCCACACCGGCTACAGGGGATCCATGAACAATGAAGGCACAATCTCTGCTGGCCAAAATGGCACCAAATCACATGGTCCTTAAACACAAAGAGGTGATTTAAATGGGAGCAAAGGAGGGATGTTTCTAACTCCTTCTTCACTGTTGGGTGGCAGCCACCAACACTTTCGGCTCCCTCCAGGTGTCAGCTGCCTCCCAGTGCCAGGGAGTCAAGCATAGGGATGCCAGCTAAGTGCTCCCCCCGAGATGCATGTGGCAATTAAGCCATCAGCCGCCGCAGAAGCTGCACTCTGGTTGCTTTTCTCTCCAACAGAAAATGAATCAAATTACAGGGAAGATTTCAACCCCCCCCACCCCCCACTGCACTATTATCCATGCCAGGGAAATGAGGCAGATTTCTCTGAAGACCTAATTGCCAATTTTAACAGAGTAAACTTGAAAATCGATGTATGGACTTTGCCTAAGAGATCGGGTGTGGGTCACAGAGCAGACCCCAACACACAGAGCAGGGCCTGGTGGGATGTCCCAGGAGAATCAATTTCACAACCAGAATCCTTAGAGATTTTACTCCATAATGATCCATTCTGAAGACGTGGACATTTTCTCTTTCATCTTCCGTATAATCTGATCCCTCAGGGAGCTGCGTGGGTCCTGGGGGGCCTCCTTTCTGGGGCAGGTGGCATTGTAGGGGTGTGGTCCCCTGCAGTTGAGTAGGGCTGCTGCTGGGAGGGATGTGGAAGGCGCTTGGCCCTCAGGCTGAAGGGCCCAGACACAAAGGGGCAAGATCCCTCTTGGTGTGGAATGTAGCTGAAGGCAGAAGGCAAGGGGAGTCAGGTAAGCCACGAGCAAGGGGTTGGTTATCTCGGCACAATATGTTCAGGCTCAGAAATCCAAGGGCAGGGGCGTCTGGGTGGCTCAGTGGGTTAAAGCCTCTGCCTCCGGCTCAAGTCAGATAATCCATTAGAGCAGATAACTCTGGTCCTGGGATCGAGCCCCAAATAGGGCTCTCTGCTCAGCAGGGAGCCTGCTTCCTCCTCTCTTTCTGCTTGCCTCCCTGCCTACCTGTGATCTCTGTCTGTCAAATAAATAAAATCTAAAAAAAAAAAAAAAAAAAATCCAAGGGCAATCAGAATTTGGCCACTGACCAGGTGGTCTCAGGGATGCATGTGTCATGGCAGAGCACAGAGCATTTTATTTCGTTTGTGAGCTTGCTTTATAACTTGAAGGATCTCTACTTATGTTCTTTCCCCAAGCCCTACAGATGTCTAAGGTGCGCCTGTGGTCCAGGGACATGGAGGGAGCGGGGGTACTCGTAGCTGTCCCTTCGGGCATCTGGATGAGACACCACAAAGGGCATTTCCCAAAGCAGTAGGCATGTCCAGTCTGGCTTGTTAATTCCGGGGTCCCACTGCAGGCACCAGCCAGCTCGTGATGAAGCTGCCGAC
Organism: Mustela nigripes; assembly: GCF_022355385.1. Lineage (NCBI taxonomy): Eukaryota > Metazoa > Chordata > Mammalia > Carnivora > Mustelidae > Mustela > Mustela nigripes. The sequence goes on from NW_026739490.1 coordinate 2,893,945, forward strand.
GCTATATCCAGCCCAAATCATGTTTGTTCATTCACATTTCATCAGCCTTTTCCCCAGCCCCAGAACTGCATCTCAGATACACTGAGTACTGCATTCATTTATTTCAAATTTCCTGTGCATTCACAATGACACAAAATCACCAGCATGGACTGCATTTTTATTAACAATGACAGAAGAGGCAAAGGGAAGCAAGGATTTATCAGTCACAAGAAGTCTATAGTCAAAGAACAAAGAATGAAAATGATCAGAGCATGATTTCCGGGGGGAAAGGGAGGGGGAAGCAGAGTCTGGCGAAGGTCCTACTGCAGAAGCTGGAGAATTTCAGTAGAGCCCCTGCAGAAAGCCATGTTCTATTGGGACTCACCGAAGGCTCCAAATACAATAATATGACCAAATAGAAAACTACTAAGAGTAAAAGTACTGATGACCCAAGACTAAGTGGGTCTGCATAAGGATCTAAGGGAACGACTGTCTAGGGTTGAGACACATTTTGCAGAGTATAGACAAGACACAGGCAACGGCTCTGTGACCACCGGATCTGTGAACCCTTGCTTCACAAGACCCATAGCATCTGCGTTGCCTGAGAGTTTGTTAGAAATGCAGAGTCTCAGGCTCCCTCAGTGGAGCCAGATCAGAACCTGCCCTCTAGTAAGGAGTTCCAGTGCTCATTAAGAAAGGGACCAGGCTGCTGTCAGTCCTTGGTGATGCTGGGTTTTCAGCTCTGACTGCTCTGGGCAGACTATAGACACGAGGGAGCCTTTGGCTGGAAACCACTCCTTCCTCTTTCCATCATGACTTTTTCTCCTAGCCCTGTATGTCTCTACGTCACCTCTAACCTTACTGCCCGAGATTCTCAGTGCCCTCGGCATTCTCGGATTCTCAGCAGACAGGCAGAGATGGGATTTTGAGGGCACCAGGGCAGAGGGGCTGCTCTGGAGACTTTGTGAGTATAACATCAACCCCTGCCTCTCCACCACAGGAACTGTCCTGCCCCATCGCGACATTCCTTCTCATCCTAAGACCCCCACTGTAATGACCAAACCTCATGTTGCCATCATCTGACAACTTCTTTTTTAAGATTTTATTTATTTATTTGAGAGTGAGAAAGAACGAATGGGGGAGGGGCAGAGGGAGAGGGAGAAGCAGACTCCTGCTGAGCAGGGAGCCCAATGTGGAGCTTGATCCCAGGACCCTCCATCTGACAATTTTTAACAAAGCAAAAAAGCTGACCAGAATAGCAACAATGCTATTCAAAGATTCAGATGCCTTGATGCCATGAGAAGTGTTAAGAAAGATGCCCCTGATTTTGAGCTCAATTCAAAAGCCTTCAGAACAGAGAAGAATGCCTATTTTTGTTCCAGGGAAATTTCGCTCAAAACTGTAGAAGGTATCTCCGTTCTAAATCTCATTTAACTCATGCTTTAGGAAACCTTGGCCAGTCGAGCCCTTGGAGAAAAGTCCACCCAATTTAACCTTTCTAAGCTTAGTGTCCTACTGTTTGCTTTTGCTTTTTTTACTTGATAAATCCTTGCCGTGTGTGTGTGTGTTGTGTATTTTGTTTTGTTTTCATAATCGATTTTTATATTTTTATGAAATAAATGGATTTCTGGAAACAGAACTCCAGCTTATAACTTCGTGCCTCTAGGAAATAAGGGTTTCATTTATAAAGTGTTGATTTGCAGCCATGGATCAAGAATTTAATGAACTCATAAGTCAGGTGAATTGTGCTTCCTCTCATAGCCCAAAGCCAGAATCCCTGTGTGTGGGTGGGGATAGAGGAATGGGGGAGGGCTGCCAAGCATGACCAGGACACCCAGGAACTCTAGGACACAAAGGGGCCATCTGAGGGAAACACCAAGCCTGTGGAGTCTGGCGTTACTTTTCACTAGCTGTGTCTTCCCCTCTGTTTCATTATTTCTAAATGGAGTTATTGGTCAATGCAGTTACAGATTAATGAGAAGTGTTCAATAAATGTACAGTGAGTATGAGCTAGTAGTTACCCCTCCCCAGGGGTCAAAAGCCACGCATAACAGAGAAAACTGCCTCCCCCACCTGCACTAGGCACAATCCTGGATGGATATTCATTCCTGGGAATGAAATCTTCCTGCAAGGTCATGGCAAAGTGGGACTTCTGGGGAGCCTAAGTTTCATCTTTCAGCAGTGACCAGTGGTGAATGGTCTCCAAGTATAACCTTGGCCAAACCAAACATCCATGTGGTTATGCAAGTGCCTTCCACGGATTACAGAATATTTGGATACAGAATATTCTGGATAGGAGAGGGGTTTTGCAAATTTCAATGGTTTTTGGCAAGAAGCAAATAAAATCTTTCCCTGTGGCTGGCTTCACACCTATCTCACCATCAAACACCCTCTGGGGCCTCTGAGTTTAAAAATGGTCTGCTCAGAGTTGCTGAGATGTTGAACTCACCGAGGAAGTATTTTCAGTGGTTCTTTGAAATGGACAGCACATGAGTCCTGTAGTAAAGAAGCCTCAGGGCCTTCGCTTCACTCTCCAGCTGTCTCCACTGAGAGGCAGAGCACCCTGGGAAGCAGTACGAGAACATTTGGGGGAGTTGGAATGTTCTCTATCTCAATGTGAGTGGTGGGCACATGAGTGAATCCATTAGCTAAAATCCTCATTGAGCTCAAAACTCAAGACATGTGCACTTCACTCATTATATTATATGTATACTACTATGTTTCAATTAAAAATTTTAAAAAGGAAGATCTAGAGAAGCTGTGGAAATCAACAAGCAGACTACAGATGACTGAAACACTCAGTGCAGACTTTCAGAAAGGCAAAAACTAACTTCTGCCTCTGATGAAGAAATGAAAGGAGTCTAAGTGCTGATCACAGGACCTCTGGAAGCTCGGTTTTCTGTTTTATTTTTTATATTCATGGATATGGCTATTGACCTTAACTGAAATCCAGTGGTCAAGTTAACAGCCATGAGAGTTGAGTTTGTTGCTTCTCGGACAATCTCTTCCAACTAGACACTGAGGACGGTTCTCTCTACTTTTGGGTAATCCCCACCAAGTTTCTTCAACAGGGGCCATGAAATCAGCCTGCAGGAGTTCAGATGAATTCAAAATCGGAAATCATTAGCTGCGTTACCAGCTCCTTCAGCATTTGCTGTTAAAAACCCTCTGCTGCAGACACAGATGGTGGTTTATAAATTATTTATGGACCCAATTAGGGAAGTAATTGGAGTCATCTGGCTGGTTGCCATAACACTAATGCATCTAAAGTTTTTCATCTTTCAGTTAAACTTATTCCTGCTTTCTAGAACATTTTCATATTCTAATCTGTTTTCCAGAGGTCTGTGAAAAATGTTTATGAATATTTCATAAATGTGTACAAAATTCAGCTTTTGTAAAGAGTCTTTGACTATCCCCAAATGAATCCTGCTTTTGCTTCAGCATGCTCCTACAAGTATTAGTAAAGAGCACTGAGCTCAAGTCACTTATAAAGAAATGGCTTTGAAGTCTTTATGGAGACTCCTACCTCCTCCGGAGTCATTTTAGGGATGTTTCCTAGCCTTTCTCTGTCCTCAGGGCTGCCTTCTTGCTGTTGGACTCAGTGAGATACCCTAGCTCCATGAAAAGACATCACTTAACTGAAACTAGCTTGACTGGATTTGGGTTTCTTGCACCAAACTCTTTCCATGACACAGAAGGAGCTTAGTTAATCACTCCAAAATAAATGTATCTACTCTCCCTCCTTTGGTCCTGCTCCATTAAACACTCAAGATCCTTCATCATCTTTTTTTTTAAAGATTTTATTTATTTATTTGACAGACAGAGATCACAAGTAGGCAGAGAGGCAGGCAGAGAGAGAGTGGGAAGCAGGCTCCCTGCTGAGCAGACAGCCCGATGTGGGGCTCGATCCCAGGACCCCGGGATCATGACCTGAGCTGAAGGCAGAGGCTTTAACCCACTGAGCCACCCAGGTGTCCCAAGATCCTTTGTCTTCTTAATGCCCAATCCCACACTGAGACACTCCATAGTTTCCATGCTGACTTCAACCACTGGGACACCTGCCCACTCAGAGATATCTCTACACATGTGGATTTCCATGGTCATGGCTGTGTCTCTCTTAGTCTGAACCTTCTTTCCTATGAATTCTCTATAATTCCTGTTACCTGCTTGTTTGGCTCCCCTGCCACTCTGTAGGCTCCAGGATCACTAACAATGACCCCAGCTGTGGTAAAGGCCTGGGAAAAGCCTGCTGGCTTCTGAGACCCTCCCTTCAAAGGGGGTCATCCCCATGGTGTGGATCTCAAGCTACCAGCTCAGAATTTTGATCTTCTTGTCCCAGAAGTGATGGAGCTTGGGAATGGAGCTCATACCTGTATAGCCAGAGGGGCTGACCTCTTAAGGCAGAATGTCACCATATTTAATCAGTTTCTGCAGCCTGGCCACACAGGAAGCCCAAATGCCTCCAGGGGAGCTTGGACATTAAGCAAGGAGCTTGGGCTAACACATGGGAAGGCAGTTTGGCACCAGGAGGGGATGGCTCCTAGAAAAGCCTAGTGGAGGAAGAGCCTAGTGATGGGAGGTAGAGATCTCCTATGGATATGGCTAGCCCTTTTCTTGGAAACTCTGCTTTCTCTCATATCTCTACCTCTATATGAGTCCATCACACTATGCTAGCTAACACACTTGATTTTTAGAAGTGTGAAGAACATTGTGGTAGATGATATGATTTACTGCCCACACTCACCTTCCAAATTGAGACACTCAGTCCCCCAGCTGCTGTGGTGTCACTTGCTGACACTTATAGCTCAGTCCCTCCCTGGGAAACTGCTTCATCCAAGGTCATCCTCCATCCCTAGGGACAGCTGGCATCTAAGGACAGGACCATACAGAGGTATAAAAGTCTCCCTCCCCCTCCCAACTCACACTGACAGGCCATGTTAGCTCCAGAGCTCTCCATGAGGCTCGCTGGGGCCAATACCCAACTTCCAATTTTTCCACCTGCCTTCTTCAGGCCCTCATAGACTCCAGTACACAAATTCCTCTCTTAGAGGCTGTTTTCTGGAAAATATGACCTAAGACAACTGCCACTCTGATACCAACCCTAATGGACTCTAAGCTGACTTCTTGCTGTGTCCTCTCTTGGCCATAACTGTGCATTTAGAAACTGTTGTTAGAAACTAATGTTCCCTTTTTTCCATACTCTTTTTCCCCCCAATGTTGGCTTCTGTATATATCTAGGGGGCCTATCTGTATTTCAAGCTCTGTAATTCTCTACTCGTGTGACCTTAAGTAAGTTACTTCTCTGTGCTTCAGATTCCTCATCTGAAGGATAGAGCTCAAAAGAAATTCCTGATAGAGGCACAGTTTTGTTTTGTGCTATGCTTACAAGTGGAGAGACCATCTGTCACCATGCAACACTATTATAATACCGTTGACAATATTCCCTGGCTGTACTTCACTAACCATCAGGGAAATGCAAATCAAAACCACAAGAAGATAGCCCTCACACCTGTCAGAATGGCTAGACTCAAGAAGAATTAACAAGTGTTGGCAAGGATATTTAGAAAAAGAAATCCGTGTGTACTGTTGGTCAGGCACACAGTTTTGATTGAGACAGCAAGTAGGAACTCATATTATCAGACATGGTAGGCAGCAAATATGTTTGTCGAGTAAGTGAATGAATGAGTGAATGAATGAAAAAATAAATAATATTAACTGTTAATTTGACAAGGTAGCCAATTTTCCTTGTGGGACTGAGACCAAAAAGCTTAAGTCTTAGCTTGCTCTTAGGTATTTACTGATTCACTCACTCATTCATTCATTAAGTCACTTACTCATTCAACAAATACTTGAGCACCATCCATGATGAATCACACAAAGAACACACAATTCCTATTCTCAAATATAATTGGGAGATAGTAGACCTTATGTTCTTAAAACATTTTAAAGTTTGCCATATGTTTTTTAAAATCTATTATCTCATTGATCTTTGCAATAACTTGATGAGGTCAGGACTGTTATTTACATGTCCAGGTGCAGTTAAACGATTTGCTCAAGACCTTGCAGGGAGAAGATGTATCTGGAATCCATTGTTTTGAATACGGGCCTTGGGGGGCTTTCCATGACCACATTCCAGGCTCCAGACAGACAGATGTGAAAAATTAAAGAGTGTGTAATTAAGTGCTCAGTGATTGAGCCAAGAAACATTGCAGGCAGACAATAAGTGGTAAGAGAGTTATGTGAGGGATGGATTCCAAGATTTCTTCTACTTTCCTGCTATAGACTATGGTGAAAACCACCTACTAGTGATGTCCATCTCTCTACAGTGCCCCTATTCCCTTTTCCCAACCACCAAGATAAACTCTGCAACCTGGATTCATTTGTTAAGTTGCTATATCCTCACCTTCTTAGCCTTTTCCAGAAATTAACATGGCTTCCAGCTCTGAAGCCTATGTTCTTAATACCATGTTAATAGCACTAGGTAGTGATACAAGGTGAAGACCAAAAGTCAAAGATTCCACTAAGGTTAAAAGATAATTTTAGTGGAGTCTTTGATAGGAGGTGGGAGTTAGAGAATGGGATATTTGAAGTTACCATTTTAGAAGTTTGACTCTAGAAATGGATGTCTGAGGTAAAATGGAGAAGTCTTTAGAGATGATTAGATCAAGGAACTGAGGATCCAAGGCAGCAGCTGATTTGTCCATACAGAAGTAGAAACCTTTATTCACATGGAATTAAGCAAATGGTGAAGAGAGAAGAAGACCATGAAAGTAGAATCCACATTCTTTGGCAAATGAGAGAAAGTGATGGGGATGCTGGAGATTTATAATAATGAGAGAGAAGAGAGAGAAGACAAATGGAGCAATCTTCAAGTGAATAGAAGCTTTCCAGAAGAAATGGTTGGTATGTAGAAATCAAGATCAAGATCAAGAAGAAATCCAACTCCACTTCCCAGTCCTGAATAACTTGTGCTGTGTGAAGGGAAAATAAGTAAAAAGCCTTCAGTTGGGAGAGCTATAAGCAAAAGAAGGTCCTTGAAGGAGAGCCCATTCAAATCCAGAAAGAAGGAATGCTTTGTGAAGGTGTTGATGACAGGAATACTTTGCTGGCATACCAGAGGAAGGCTTTGGGAGGGAGGAGAGGTTTGGAAGGTTGGTCTATATTAGGGCACAGACTAAACAGTACAAGAATGAGTGGAAGATGGTGGATACTGCTGAGATGGGAGTTAGGACTCACCCAGAAGCCCAGATGCATGGATCCAGATCCCCACTGCTTCTCCACCTAAAGCCTTATGCATTCCTCAAACACAGCTGCTTCTTCTTCCTCCTTCCTTCTCCATCCCAATTTCCTCTGCCATCTCAGTCAATGGGACCTCATTCATCCAGAGCCCAAATCTGAAAAACAGGAATTATCCATCATGAATTTATTTTTTCCACCACAACAGGTAATAAGTTATCCACTCTTGCTGCTTTTATTTCTTGAATATTTGTTGAATATGTCCCATATTCATTCCTGCTAAGCATTCTCTCATCTCCTGTCCAGATTGCTAGTTGCCTCCAGCTTTGCCAATCTCAAATTCCTCTTACACTTTTCCAAAGTGACCTGATGAAAACATGAGTCTGAGGCATCACTACTGGCCCACTGGTTCCCTGCAAGATGATACTGGAGACTCTCAGCAGAGCACACACAAGGACTCATGGCCTAACCTCTGCAATCTCATTTCCACCAATTCTCTGCCCTGTCCTTTACTATCTAGAAATATCAAATTTCTTGGAATTCCCCAAACACCTCATAGTTCCCCACTCCTGACCTTGCCCATGTTGTTCCTATGGCCCCTGTGGAAGCTGATTCTTTCAGATATGAAGAATCGGGCATACTAGGGTTGCCTTGGGAAAGGTGCTATTCTCTTTCAGAATGGAATTTACACTGAGCGGCATGTCCTCATGGCAGGACTGGAACCAGGACACTGACCTTGTGGAGACCAGAATGTGGCTCAGGAACTGAAATGCCCTTTTGAGTACTCTTGTACCATTTTTGTTCCTCCCTATCTGGCTATATGTACCCATGGCTTCCTACCCAGTGTTTCACCAGACAGTCACTCCAGCCCAATATTTCTGTGCTTTATCTTTTGCTACCAGTGACTGATTACTCTTTCCCTTCCATCTGATTCATGTCTCCTGCTGCCTTGTGGCTCCTGCTTACTGCCTCCTTTTCTCTGCATGCCTTTCTGTTTCTGCTCCCTGCTGCCAAACACTCATTATTTCTTCCCCTCAAATTAAAACTCCCCCAAAGAAGGGTTGAGCTAGTAAGTATCCAGTGTGTGATTGTAGGGGATTTGAGGAATTGGGGGCTGATCAAGGAAAAAGAGATGACTACAGAGGCAGTAACACACAGAAGTCTTTATTGAGCAGTACTTGGACATGGTTGAATGAGAGTGGATGTCCCTTATGGCATGAGACTGTCTGGAGGCTTATAGAACAGGAAACATTATCCAGAAGGAGAGGAGGGCAAGGGAACTCTCAAGGGAGGAGAGGGGGGAGGGGCATAGGGAAGGGGGCTTACCTGTCTAGATGATGTCACTCAGCAACACAGTGGGGAGTCTCTGGGTTAGGGAACTCCAAGTGGCAGGTGCAGCTTGGAGCCTTATAACCACAAGGTTCTGTCTTATCAATGGGCAATAGATAGACAATGGCAGTAGATTCTGGATGTAGTTCCATAGCATATGCCAAGCAGATGGGCCCTAAATGGCTAAAAATCTGCTTCTTTGGGCTATTTTAAAAATAATATGTAAAATGTTGAGTTTGGTGCCTATGGGCTTTTGAGCTAACAAGTCTCAGTGGGGTGTGAAGATAAACCCGGGAGCCAGTACACAGAGGCCATCTTTGGCTTATTTATATAAAAGGGCAGTTCTCATGTCTGCACCTTCCTCTGTCTCTGGCCAGCCTGTAGAGAGGCTGTCCTTTGATTTGGTACACACTTCTGCTCCAGTCAGCTGGGCCTAAAGTGGGAGGGCTAACGTGCACTCAGAGGCCAGTTACAAGCTTGGCAAACCCCAGACAGAGGTTTGAACCAGCCCCCACAAAAATCCCAGAAAGACTTTCATTCCTTATTATGCTTGTCTGTTACTATAACTCATGAACAAAATCAGTTGCTATCATTTGAGGTGACCTCCCTAAACACCAGCCCACCATTGTCCTCGTTCTCCTGTCTCCATTGCACATACTTGTCAGATATTTTTCCTTGTCATTTAGAGAGGATTTTTTTACGTCTCATCTTTGAAACTGCATATTGTGAACTGTTGAGTCACTTCCAAGTTCCCAGGACATTTCAGGTTTCCCAGTACAATGGTGCTCTATAAGTAGCTGCAAAATAGATTATTTCTAGAAAAGATAAAGAAGACTCCACAGAGGAAGTGATGCCTGAATAGTGCTTTTGAGGATTCATAAGAATGACCCAAGAGATGAGAGGGTGGTCCATAGAGAGAGAAAAAAAAAAAACCTGAATAAAAGCCCAGAGACATGAAAGTATGAGGTGGATGAGGAACGCTAAGGAGCTTGGGGAGAGGGTGGTCACCAGAGCCTCCGAGGGTAATATCATCTGGGGGAATTCAGCCCAGACCTTCACTTTTGGCAGCACCTTCGATTCATTAATGCCAGGCAGGCTGAATTGTATTAACAAACCTAATTTAATAAGAAAGTATAAAGCTAGAATGCCAATTTCTTAATTAACAGTGAAAAGTATAAATGCCAGGCAGAACAGAATGTCTGCATCAACATGACCCATACATTCTCTCCATGTAGATGGATTTACATGTGAAACCAATTTATAAACAGAATAATTCTTGGTGAGGATGAGATTGAGGCAAGGGAGTTGGGATATGAATGCTTAATGATATCAGGCCTTGATCAAGAATCCAGCAGAAAACAGATGGCATGCTTGAATTGGATAATCTGGGGGACAGCACAATACCACCATTATTTCCTGTGGGCTAGAAAGGGTGACAGAAGAGAGGCAGCTGGAATTCGGAGAGAAAGCTTTAGGAGAAGCCAAAATGCTGAAGCTATGGCCTTAAGTCAGGACAGTCAGCACGGAACGGAGCTAGAGAAATCAATAATCCAACCTCACCCTCCTTTCTATTTCTAATCTCCTAACTATGTTTCCATTAACTAAACCCAGTATAAGCCCAGAGGGCAAAGGAACCCAGAGATGCAGACCATTCGGACCAGCCTCCCAAGGTCAGAGTAGGGTAGAGGGGCCAACTGAGACTAATCTGCATATCCTATTCACCAAACAAAGATGTATCTGTGACAAGGAGTAGACAAGCTGCCTGAGCAATGCTTGAACCAACATTGTCAGTTCTTTGTTGCAAACTCACCTTCCTTTCATCTGCAGATAGTATCCCTACCACTTATGAATGACATATTTTCTTCATAGGTCTTTAAACATGGACATCACCTTCACTTTGCCTGGGATTGTTCTGGATCACATAGACAGGCTGTTTACTCTTGCTGTTTCTGGTCGTGGAACTATTTTTATCTCTAAGGAGATTTTCGTGTGTCATTCTCATCTATTATAAGTTGATATTTATAGTTTAACTGCTAGAGTTTCTGGAGTGTCTTACTGCAGCTTCTCCCACTTTTATGACCTTGGATTATTTTCTGTAGGCATTGGGGATGGAAATCATTAACTGCAGCCACCGGAGAGCAAGATGTTTGAGAGAAATCAGTTAGGAAATTATTTCATTGACAATGGGGATGGAAAGGTGATGGTTTTTAAAGTTAAGCAGAGATGCCAGGACGTAGGGCATATAAGAGAGAGAACAGGTGACTAAAAGGAAATTAATTTTGTCTTGCACTGTAAAGTTTGAGGAGCCTGAAGGACAGCCCCAAAAGGATCTTCCCCAAAACTGTTCTTGTTCATTGTTTAGACTGCTGCATTTCCAAAATCTCGGGTTAGGTCAAGCTCAAAGTTAACTTTTCAGCACCACAACTGAGGACAGCTCCTAGCCAGGTTCTCACTAAGTCACCCTGTGACCCTCAAGGTGCTCAACAACTCTTTGGAGGATCATATCCATAACCTTGGGCAATAAGAAGCATGACTGTTCAACCACACTTACTTGACTTCTTTATGATGGCCCAAGGTAACTGGCTCCCCAACTTGGGATTCACTTGAAGATTATACATACATTTCACCACTTCTCTTTATCTGCAAAACTATCTATGCAAAATTTTCTTGGATGTTCTATGATTATCCAGATATGCAAACTAAGTTCCACTGAAAACTGGAAGTTTTACATTTCCTACATAGATGAATATGTGATTCTTTAAAAAAAAAAAAAAGATTTTATTTATTTACTTGAAAGAGAGCACACAAGCAGGGTGAGGGTCAGAGGGAGAAGAAGACTCCTCACTGAGCAGGGAGCCTGATGGGGGACTCAATCCCAGGACTCTGGGATTAGGACCTGAGATGAAGGCAGACAATGACTGAGCCACCCAGGTGTCCCAGATATATGATTCTTACTGGCTCCAAAGAAAGGTAGGATGTATTTTAGTGGAGCCTATAATCTAATTGGATGGACAAAATATTTACACGTTAGAATGATAATTATATGAAGCAACATTGGCATTCTAAGGAAAGGGAAACTACCACTGGAGATGGCTTGAAATAAGAAGCTTGTAGGACATGAAGTATTCAGTTATGCTGGGAAGAGAAGGAAGGCCAGTCCAGGTGAGGTGAGGGGCCTGGGCAAAGGCTTGAAAATAGGGATATCCCATGTGTCCCATATGTTATCAGAAGATAGCGACTATCAGTGAGAAAGTATCTGTAATTAGACCATTGAGTAGATGTGGTAACCACAAAAATCAAAACTTGAGGATGTCTGTGGCCTTTGGCTCCTCCTACATCCAACTCTAAGAAAAGTAACAATAAGGATATAAGAGCTGAAAATAGGGGTTTTAAGATCACTTTAAAGTTATTGGGACCTGCTACAAACAAGACTCCGTGGACACAAAGATAAGTGTCTTTGAGTACTTTCATTTTTATTTAATCCATTTGATTACTAAAATACCTTTGTAAGGTCAACAAAAAGGAAATGATATGTGCAGTGTCTGGAGGAGAATGGTGAGCACAGAATTTAGATGGCTTGAGTAATGTCATGAGGTTATTTAGGACTAAGTCAACACCATATCTGGGTCTCTTTTTCCCCATTGGGATATGACTGAGCCCAAACTTCACAAGCACTCCCTCGCCTGCCTAGAGAGTGATGGATGACCAAGAGAGTGACAAATGGTGTTTACTGAATACTAGTAATATTGAGTACCTTCTGTGCTAGGAAGTGCTGAGATTTATCTGAGAGCAAGAGAACCATGGTCCTGGCTTCATAGAGGTTGGTTTGGACTTTAGCTATCTCTGTCCTAACTGTTGATCCATACAGTGGTAGAGGTAGACTTGCAAAGGCAAAAGGCCTACATGGTAGGAATGCTGCCATATAGGGTACTCACATAAGCTGATGTCTGCCTTTTATCCTCTTGGCTCTTTGTAATAAGCCAATTTGGAGAGAACTCCCCTCGTTCTCAAACCCTACGCTCTAATTGGCTTGATCCACCATGTAGACATCTACATCGTTATGTCCCCAAAGTGAATTGATGTCACGTTTAAAGAAGGGTAGGCATATGGGATTCCCTTCCTTTAGGTCCACAGTCAACTGGCGATTATGCAGGGGTTGTAATTGATCCTTCGGGATTCTCCAGGCTTCTGTAACTCAGTCCTTTTACCACTGCTTGCTTTTTTAGCCACTTAATTAGCACAGTTACTCAAGAGTAGTTAAGGATAGTGAAGGGAAGGAAGCCATGTACTCCATTTCAGCACAAGTTTTGGCAGCTCCACCACCAAATTTTTCTAATCACAACGCACAGCCAGACCTGTTAACTGCATGATGTCTACGAACTGATTCTTAGTCAAGGAAGGTATAAGGCAGACATCATATCTTATATTGAACCAATATATTGTTTCAGTAGTAAATAAATATTTTTAAATAATAATGAAAAAGCAGTGAGGACACACAAAATTGTCTGAGCAAACTACAGAATTTAAGAATTAGCAATCTGAGATCTATTCCATCACTTCAAATTTAGAAGGACCTTTTCTATTGACTCTGCATTTATAACCTTTATTGAGATAAACACTCCCATTTCTTAGTATACTTTTCTACATATACATGCATCCTTGAAATGCTGGAAGGGCCTAAGTGTCTCACCAGACTGAACCTGTAACCTTCCTAGGTCTAATGTTTTCCTTTAAAATATTTTCTCCTGGGATGCGTAGGTGGCTCAGGTGGTTAAGTGGCTGCCTTTGGCTCAGGTTATGATCCCAGGGTCCTGGGATTGAGTCCCACATCAGGTTCCCTGCCCAGCAGGGAGTCTGCTTGTCCCTCTTTTGCTGCCCCTCTAGTGCGCTCTCTCTCTCCCCCAAATAAATAAAACAAAATCTTAAAAAAATTTTTTTCTCCTGCCATGCATATGAGCCTAACAAATTGTTAGGCAGAAACCAGGGATCTCCCGTTTCACCTTGTATTTCCAATAATTACCTATTTAAACATTCTGAAATAATTTTTTTTTAATTCCCCCTATGATTTTCCACAAATCTTTTATCTTTCCCCGGATGTGGAGACGGTCAAGTAAGTCAATGCCCTGAGCTTACAGTGCTTCTAATTCCTTGTCTTCAGGCTGCTGTCCCTTCACCAACTAATGTGATCCCATATCCATGACAGATTCTTTTCCTAAGTATTTTTAAGAGTCGCAGTGTTCTTTTCAGGGAAGGATGCATTATCTGAGTTCCTCTAGCAACTGGTTATTAGAATTCAGTTAAAAGTGGAAGTTCAGTAGGAACGGCTCAGCTGCTATCCCCGTTGTTCTTATCTGTTGCTTATGATTTGATCATGGCCCAGACCGGGAGGCTGCAGCTCAAGGAATTGGGGCACTGGTAGAATAGAATCAACAACCACAGGCTTTCTGCCCAAATGGCTCCATATTTTCTGTAGATTCAGAGCAGTACATCACTGTGGAAAGACGATCAGCCCATAGATTACAGATATTTTTGTTTATCTGTTTTCTAGCAAAGTGTTTTCTCAGCTGACTCCCTGGCTAGAAAATTGGAAAGAAGAAAATGGTTAGAGCATCCATTTTTAACTTTGGCTGTGCATTTGATTCACTTGGGGGAAATTCTTAAACCCCCAGGGCCCAGGCTGCATCCCACATCCATTGGTCAGAACTTCTGCGGGTGTTTCCAGGTTTCTGTATTTTTTTAAATCCTCCCAAAAGATTCTCAGCGTAGAGGCAAATTTGAAAACTACTATCATCCAAATACTATTGATGCCTGGGCCCCATCATCAACATTCAGACACGAAAGATCTGGGGCACAGCCTGGGGATTGGGAGCCCTATAAGCACCCCCCCCCCACACACACACCCAGTGATTCCAGTGATGGAGCCAGGCAGAGAACCACTGGTTTAGAGGTGAAGAGAGCAAGGCAGTGGCTGTGTAAAATGAAAGGTGTTTTCTGTGTGTTCCCCCTTCTTGTCTGTCCTATTCTCCACCCTCTCAAGGGAAACTATGTATTAGGAATGAGTGTCTTGGCATAGAGCTTTTCCTTATCAAGCTATTGAGGGAGGGCTTTGTGATATACCGGGGAGGTGGGTAGATATATCTACTATGTAGATTTGCTGAGGGTTTCCAACAAAAGATGCCCTGTAACAGTGTAAGCTATCTCTGATGGTTTTAGGCTCTCAGGAAAGAAGAAAAGGATTCTACCTGGAGTGGAGGGGCCTCACACCTCACCACCTCTTCTTCCCACGTAGGGACTCTGAGCTCCCTTTGAGATCCCAGGCAGAGATCCCATCAGAGGCCACCACCAGCTCTTGAATGGGTAAGACTCAGGGGAAACGTGGGTGGGAACTTTATGGTTCTTTATGCTAAAAAGGAGGAAGGAGTTTGAATCTCGGGGAAGGATGAAGAGGGAGAGAAACAAAGAAGACAGAGGAATGGGCAAAAGAAAGACACCTGGGAAGACAGAGGTCATGTGGATAATCAATTTGGTGGCATATCAATATTTGGACTTTTCCAAGCTCTATGATTCACAGGAGAGCTACAACTAGAGAAGATCTACAAAGGTGATATTTGGAGCAAGACCTCAGGCCTCCTTCATCTCTGTAGATGTACTGATCTTCCATACATGTTTAAGCCAGTACTTATACATGTGGACAACAGAAAACAGCAAGGATGTCATGTGGGGAAAAGAAAACCAGACAAATGTAACTACCTTTGTTACATCTGGCCATATCTTTCCCGATCTATGGAGCTTAGCAGCTCAAACACAGAACAATGTTCAATTTGATGACACCCCCCCAACACCTATTTTCAAGCATAAAGCAAAAGTTGAATTCTTGAGAGTAAACAGTGCATTTCTGTGTTCTCTCTGAAACACACGTGCCAGAGGAAGCCTCTCATATGGGCTCTTTTTCTTCCTGCCCTGCTCAGCTAGTGGGTTTGACCTTGGTCCTAGGTGGCATTCTTGGTAGACAAGGGCTCACTGGTCTCAGTCTTTGGAATGATGAGATGACGAGGGGGCAAAGAAGATTGAGGGAGGTGGCTAGCATTAGAGGGTTGTGCCATTACTGGCTTCAAAAATATTCTTATCCTTGGGTTGACTTCTCTACTGATTCTTTGGTTCAAAGTCAGTGGTTGGACTGCACCATGACCAAGAAGACAACCCCATCCCCACCCCCATCGCTCCACCTGTTCTACCATCTCATCTGCACTCGTGGCCTTACTCATTAGGCAGCATGATTTGCAGGGCTTCCCTTCCACTTTTGATTAGCTTGTTATGTGCCTTTGAAGCTAAGCCCTCATTAATGAATCCCCCAGATGGGAGACTAAGCCTAGCCATTGCCAGCACATCCGTCCCTCAGGGAATCCTTTACTTCCCATCAGAAAGGGGCAGACATTTGGCTTCCGTCCAGCCCAAGGCTTCACAATTCCACTTTGATAAAGCCTTGGAGAGTCTCTCTCTCTCTCTCTTTCTCTCTCTCTCTCTGGGAATCCACTTTCTCAATCATAAGCATTTCAGAACTAATTACACTGATTTAATGCACCTGGCTTTCTCCTTCACTTAAAATCTCAATGGGAGAGAAATTACTCTGACCCATCACCATTTATTGGAAAGCCGGAGAACCAATGGTGAATAGTCAGTTCCAGAGCACGTGCTGGGAGGGAGGGAGCAGCAGTCACCTTCAGCCCCAAGGACAGCTTGCTAACCTCCTGGTGCTAAGGGGTCATAAGTCACCCTGAGAGTCTTAGCACTGGGACATCTGTGGGCTAAAGCTGTTTTTTAGTGGTTTAATGTGGGTGGATCTTCTTTCCTCAGTAAAGGACAATAGATCACAAGTTAGTGTTGTCTCTATGGGAGCCCATAGAAAGGATTAATAATAGGAATGGATTCTGAAGCCAGGTATCTCTGGATTCAAGCCCTATCTCCATCATTGACTATGAGCAGGACTTTAGATAAGCAGTTCATCTCTCTAAGCTTTAGTTTCTTCAGCTGTAAAATGAGGGTACTATTACTTAGTCACTACAGCGGTGGCTCTCAACCTTAGCTTGTAATTGGAGCCACTTGGGCCTCACTCCCAGGGATAGTGACATAATCAGTACAGCTGCATCTGAGGATTAAAAGATTTAACTCCCCACCCCCCCTTCCCCACCCTGTTGTGGTCAGGATTGAGGAACATTATCGTGAGAGTTTATTTGGAGGCTAAACCAAGATGGCGCCTAGAAAGCCTTGCTCCTCAAAGTGTGGTCTGTGGACCTGCAGCATTGGCTCTAACAGAGAACTTGTCAGAAATGTAGACTCTTGGGTCCCATTAACATGGGAAACAAAGGCAAAAAGAAAAATCGAATTTCCTTACTACCTAGAGCCCACTGACAAGTCCTAAATGGGCCGAGTGACCTTCCTCTAGGAACATAGCAGCTTCCATGTTAATACTTTGCTAAGGGCAAAAGGCAGTCTTCGCCCAACCCCTAGGATCCTGTGAATCTACTTTAACATTAAAAAATTTCTATGGAGGGGGCCTGGGGGCTCAGTGGGTTAAAGCCTCTGCCTTCTGCTCAGGTCATGATCTCAGGGTCCTGGGATCGAGCCCCACATCAGGCTCTCTGCTGAGCAGGGAGCCCGCTTCCCACTCTCTCTCTGCCTGCCTCTCTGCCTATTTGTGATCTCTCTCTCTGTCAAATAAATAAATAAAACCTCTTTAAAAAATTCCTTTGGAAACTTCCTTTATCTCTATCCCCCTCCCAAGATACACCCCCCCATGCATCTGTCCCTCTAATATTCATCTGAAGGGTGTCATGAATAAGGTTTTATTAGACAGTAATAAATTACTTTTCTCAACAATAGCTCACCCCCTTGAGGTCCTGGAAACCTTGCTTCCAAAATCCTTAGAGACTTACGCTACCCCTAACCCACTCCCAACCTGAAAGTATATAATGGGCCACTCCTCATGATCCCAGGGCAGCTCTTCCTGCCCCGGGTCCTGTGCTCATGCTTGAATAAAACCACCTTTTTTGTGCCAAAGACACCTCAAGAATCCTTTCTTGGCCGTCAGCTTCAAACCCTAACTAATGTCTTTCCTATATCACCATCAGACATGCTGAATCAGAGTCTGCCTTTTAGCAGGATGCTCAGGTGATTGGTGTACATATTTGTACACTAATTTAATTGGTATATGATTGAGAAGTCCTGCAATGAAGCACCTAGCATTAGCCTGATACGCAGTAGGAGCCTCTCAGAGGAGGAGATGATTCTGTAACAAGAGGCTCAGGGTGGGGGAGGGGGAGCTTAGCCATTCTGAGCTTTCCCCCCCCCCAACTGCACAGCGGGAGGTACCACAATGGCCAACACCTCTTCTTTTTTAAGGTGCTGTCAGGATGAGTCCACGAAAAGGAACCTGTTTATAAACTGTCAAATGCTATAATAGTCAGAGGACCAAAAGCTACTCCTAGGACAGTTTTGTCACTTTCCCTCTCCCCTTGCCCGCCCAAAGGACCTAAAACCTGAACCTCATTTGTCCTCCTCTTCCTGGGAAGAGCCTTTCTCGCTGAGAAGGCAAAATCAACCAACATCATGAAGGAATGGAAAGAGAGAGGAGACCGGAGGGGGAATCAAAGAGTGTTGAGACTGAGACTAAGGTAACAAGGTGATCCTCCAAAACAGTTGGGCAGACATGTAAACAAAGCCAACGGGAGAAGAAAGTCTTCTGTGGGGGGAGGGGGGTGCGTTATTTAGAGCTCCTTCACACAGATTGGGTTTCTTTTTTAAAGAAATTTTGTTTTACCTTTTTGTCATTAGAGTCAAATTCCTGGAATAGGACGTTATGCCTAGATTTGACTACATGAGTCCTGCGGTTTAAGGGATTTAGTACAAAGACATCGGCTAGTGCCCACTAGTGAAAGGTGCCTAGGTACACTTCTGTAGTCAAAAAGTTGGGTTTATTGAGCTTGCTGCAGCAAACGGGATGGACACTGGGGTGTCATGGGGTGTCTCTGTGGGAGGGAGTTGGGAGAAGCTTCCCATAGCATTTGCGCAATGCTAGGAGTTTAAAGGAGGGTTTAAGGAAGCAGGGGACCAGTTTTCCAACAACTGGGCTATCCTTCACGGTCTAAGGATGTTATAGGCTTTAGTGCTTATCCAAATGTGTATTAATTCTTGTGTTGGTTTGTGCTCATTCCAGGCGGAGTTCACCCATCAAAACAAAACTGTTTCTTGGATTATAAATACAATATCATCAGCTTTTCTTTTTAAATTTGCTGTGGTAGGGTTTTAGGGAAAGGGTTGTCTCAGGGTGTCCAGGCACATCACTGCAATGTATTTAGATCAGTTTCTCTATGTAACTGAAGACCTAGAAGACTGTATGGTGGGCTTTTTATACCTGTCCATTGGGGTCAGTTCAGTAAACTGTATTTTTCTACAACTATATTTTTTCCTCAACCATGTTTATCTTTTTTTTTTTCTTTTGAAAAGATTTTATTTCTTTCTTTATTTATTTGAGAGAAAGAAAGCGAGAGAGAAAGAGCAGGAACAGGGAGAGGGGCAGAGGGAGAAGCAGACTCCCTTGCTGAGAAAGGAGAGAGGGCTGAATCCTGGGACTCCATGATCATGACCCAAGCCGAAGGCATATGCTTAACCAACTGCCCCTAAACCACATTTTTCTAAAATTAGGAATGTCAAAGGGAAAAACCATCAAAACAAAGGAAAATTTTAAAAAATACATAAAAAGCTACTTTAAATTTAAAAAAATACATTAAAAGCTACTTTAAATTAAAAAAAAATACATAAAAAGCTACTTTGCACAACTCCATATGGAAATACATTTGAAAATCTTGATAAAATGAATGTATGTAGATTTTCAAATGTATTTCCATATGGAGTTGTGCAAAGTAGCTTTTTATGTATTTTTGTAAATTTTCCTTTGTTTTGATGGTTTTTCCCTTTGACATTCCTAATTTTAACTAATTAGTTTAGCAGTTTATCTGTCCAATTGATTTTTTTTTTTAAGAACCAGTTTCTCGGGGCCCCTGGGTGGCTCAGAGCTGAAGCCTCTGCCTTCAGCTCAGGTCATGGTCTCAGGATCCTGGGATCCAGCTCCGCATCGGGCTCTCTGCTCAGCAGGGAGCCTGCTCCCCCCACTCTCTCTCTGCCTGCGTCTCTGCCTACTTGTGATCTCTCTCTGTGTGTCAAATAAATAAATAAAAGCTTCAAAAAAAGAAGAAGAAGAAGAAGAAGAAGAAGAAGAAGAAGAAGAAGAAGAAGAA
>NW_026739490.1:2913792-2953375 GCF_022355385.1 Mustela nigripes
GAACCAGTTTTCTGGGGCCCTGGCTAGCTCAATCAGGTAAGTATCTGACTCTCTACTCGGCGGAGTGTCAGGGCTCAGCTCAGCTCTGAATGTGGAGCCTGGTGGAGATTCTCTCTCTGTCGCCCTCTGCCCCCTCACCCTGCTTACATGCTCTCTCTAAAAAAGAAAAAAAACAGTTTTCCTTATTAATTTTTGTTTTCATCCTTATTAATTCATCTTTCTGCTTTCCCTGATTTATTTTTTGTTCTTTTTCTTTTTTTTAAGATTTTATTTATTTATTTGACAGACAGAGATCACAAATAGGCGGAGAGGCAGGGTGGGGGTAGGGGGAGCAGGCTCCCTGCTGAGCAGAGAGCCCGATGCGGGGCTCGATCCTAGGACCCTGAGATCATGACCTGAGCCCAAGGCAGAGGCTTTAACCCACTGAGCCACCCAGGCGCCCCTGTTTTTTTCTTTTTAAAGTTGGTTATCCAATTCATTAACTTTATGTTTCCTTTTTATTGATTGAATTATGTATAGATAGGCTTTTTCTTCTGTTTACTGCTTATCGTTATCTTCAAGATATCCTACAGTTCTACTTAGTATTTCTTCTTTGACTCAAGAGTTTGTTGAATAGTAAGTTTTTAAATTTTCAGGTGGGTGGTCTGCATTTATAATTAATTTACAGCATTTTAATCAGGATCAAATTCTTTACAATTTGTGGACTTTTTTTGTGTGTGTGGCCTAAGATGTGGTCAATCTTCAAGAATGTTCCATGCACAGTGGAAAACATATATCCTCCATTCTTGGGGTGAAGAGTTAGACTTTTATAAGACCTACTTGATTGCCATGTTGCATAAATCTTCTGGTTTCTTATTGATTTTCCCCTAAGTGATCTATTTGGAATTGAGCAAGATGAGTTAGTATTATTTTTAGATGTATTTTTTTCCTTCTACTTATATTTCTTCTAATTTTTGTTTTATGGAAGCTGCTATTGGGTACATAGTTGTCAATAACAGTTCTGTCTTCATAAAGAATTTAGCTTTAAATTCTCTTTTTTTGAAAACGTGTTTTGGGGGTGCCTGGGTAGCTAAGTGGGTTAAGCATCCAACTCTTGGTTTGGGCTCAGGTCCTGATCTCATCAATTGTGAGATCCAACCTTGTGCTGGTCTCTGAATTCAGCAGGGATTTTGGCTGAATATAAAATTTTGGCTCATATTTTATGTTCCTTGAATGTCTTAATGATATTATTTTATTGATTTGAGACATAAAGTATTACATCAAAAATATGAGGGTAATCTGATTTTCTTTCCTTTATACGCGGTATGATCTTCTTGCCTGGATGTCCAGGCTTTTTTCCCTTCAGTTTTGGTCATTCTGTGTTGAATGTCCCATATACATAATGTGCCCAATCAATATGTAGTTTTGTGTCTATTTTATTTCAGAAAAATTTTGTTGAGTTATAGTTGGAGTATCTCTCTCCTCTGTTGTGTTGGCTTTCTGCATTGGGGCTTCCTATTGTATGTATATATAATCATTTTTCTTGCTTTTATATTATCTAACTTTCTCTTGAATCATGTTTATCTTGTTTTGCATTTTTTATTTTGCATTTATTTATTTTGTATTTTTTAAAAGATTTTATTTATTTGACACAGAAGGAGAGCACAAGCTGGGGGAGATGCAGAGGGAGAAGGAGAAGAGGGCTCCCCATTGAGCAGGTTGTCCAATGCAGGGCTCCTTCCCAGGACCCTGAGATCATGACCTGAGCTGAAGCAGATGCTTAACTGAGTCACCCAGATGGCTCTGCATTTATCTTAAAGATTTTCCTCCCTTGCAAATTTTCTCTTAAACCTTTATTTATGCTAATATTTTACTTTTGAGTTCCTTCTAATTTTATCTTCAAAGTTCTCAAATAATTTTCCCTATATTTAATTTGTACTGTGTTTATTTCTTTCTTCTCAAAACTTCCTTTTGTTATATCATTGATTTTCTTAAATTTTCTATGTTTCACGCTTTTATTGCTTTTTTGTCACTTCCTTGATTGCTGTTAGTTCGTTTTAAAATATGTGGTTACAGGGGCCCCTGGCTGGCTCAGTCAGAAGAGCATGAAACTCTTGATCTTGGGGCCATGAGTTTGAACTCCGTGTTGGATGTAGAGATTACTTTAAGATAAATAAGTAAATAAACTTAAAAAATTATAATTAGGAAAAAAATGTGGTTCCAGTCTTTATCATCTTTGTAAGCACGTCTTTCTTGCTGTTTTTGTTGCTTGTGAAAGTGTTATTCTATCTTACATTCTCTTCTTTATAGTAATTTTGCATAGGAATCAAACAAACTTTTTCTGTGACTCATTTTCAAGAGTGATAAAGTTGTTCACATTCTTAGGATGAAAAGATGGGCCAGGACAACTTTTATGAATTCACAACTCTCATACTCCCTGTTCTGTTGTTTGGGGAAGTGATCATAAACATGATTTCACTTCGGGATGCCTCTGCCTCTCCCCACCATACCCCACTTTTATTTAAACGTTTCCTTTCTTTTGTCCCTGTTGTTTCCAGGTGTTCAATTTGGACTCTATTTCCAGTATTTTTATCTTTCACTGATAGAGGGAGTTTGAAGGAAGTGTCAATGATAAGGATCAGTCTTGCAGAGAACTAAAAATTGGGGCCAAGATGGTGGAAAACTAGGGCAAAGCAGGCATCAAGTTGGGAAGAGCCCCACAGTATACCTGGAAAAGAGAGGAGGGAAGGTCCACATTCCATGTCTGGACACAGAAAGGGTAGGGGGGCCAGGCAGCCCAGCAGAGTGGCATGGCCTTATTCCAGAGGCTAGGGATAGGTCAGACAGAATGTCCCTACGTGTGTTAGGTGACTGGGATCATATGGTGGGCCTGGTCCCCACCTTTTCATCTCATCAGAATACAATTTTCCCTCTTTCCGTCCAGATCTCACCTCACACCAGTTCAGATATACCGTTGTCCAAAGAAGAAAAGATAAGAAAGGGAGTTCCTCTGCTGAACACAGATGGAAATGTTCTTAAAGGTAGTGGAGCACATTTCATTTATTTAAATGTGTATTGAAATCATACTATGTGCCCAGTATTGCCTTGGTGTGAGTCAACATTTGTTAAGACAGTTGGCCAGAAAGAGGTAAGATGCCGCCTACAGTTTTGGAAACATTTTTTTGGAGACAAGCTAATAAAAGCATGTCTTTTTCATGAACAACTAATAAGCAACAGACATGTATATGTATCCTCTCATTTAATTCTCCTTAACAACCCTGAAAATTAGATAATATTATTCATTTTTTGTCTTTATAACTGACTCAGAGAGGTTAATTAACCAATCCATGGTCATAGTAGATCTGTCTGCTTCTAGAACCCATGTTTCTGCCATTGTGTAAATTTGCCTCTCAACTGGTCAATATTGGACAATATTGAATAGTAACCATATAATCTTGACCTCACCAACATCTCTGGTAAACCACCCGAACTAAATGGGCTAAAGCC
The DNA here is from genome assembly GCF_022355385.1 of Mustela nigripes. Classification (NCBI taxonomy): domain Eukaryota; kingdom Metazoa; phylum Chordata; class Mammalia; order Carnivora; family Mustelidae; genus Mustela; species Mustela nigripes. The sequence continues at coordinate 2,917,279 of NW_026739490.1, forward strand.
AGTAAATTACAAAATGCCCTAAAAACAGGGGTGGGGGGAAAGGAAGGAGTTTGGGTACTCCTGAAAGTTGTTTTGCCAAAACCACATTAAATGACCAGCCTGTAAAAATTGTTCCACTGCTTGTCCCTTCTCCCATCTTGAATGGTTCAAAGCTTTCCTCCCTCCGTTATGCGGGGCAAAGAGCAGCACCATGGAGGGCTGAGTTCTAATGCTTATTCTTCACGGCTATACTAAGGCTTGAAAAGAATAAAATAAAGCTATATCCACATATGAAAGGCACACAGTTGAATGGAAAGAGTCTGACTGATTTCTTACTATTAGATTTTTTCAAAAGCCTGCTGCTTTTGTCATCTTATTGGCACTTAGTGAAGATTGACAGTGAAAATAACTTCCCCAAATAAAAAACACTGGAGATTGATGACCTGGGGAGAAAATATCCCAATTCCATGTAAACAGAGGAAGATTAACACCAGGCACAGGTACCAAATTGAAAAGCCCAGCAAGCTGGTAGAAGAAGGCTAGCAATGCTTTCAAAATAAGAAGTCACCCCTGGGGCTCCTCTACACACTGTTCAGTTATGGTGATAAATGTCTCCAAGAGCCCAGGCATGGGGTTGAGGGGGCTGAGTGGCCATGAGAAAGAGGTTATTAAGAATATTAATTAATATTTAAAAATATGAAAGGCTTCCCAGGTGATGCAGTCTTGATACCCTGACACCTGTTTAGAATGTTGAACCCCCAAAGCCAAAGCAATTGCTATGTATTAACCCGATTACCCACTCTAGGCTCTGATTACACATATGACTTTAATGGCTCTGTATCTGTTCCAAGAGTGTATTACTCAGCAGGACTGTGTTTTCCATTTCTTTTGTTCCTCTAAATATCCATTCCAGTGCCCTTTGTTCATGTGTTTTTACCTGCAAAATCCCACTTCTTCTGGGTAGAGGACTTGGAAAAGGAAGTTGCGTCCACTCACCAGCCATCCAAGATGAAGCAAAATAGTTTCCGATTTTGGGGGTGCTTGCCAAAAAAATGCAGATCATGTAACAATCTTATGGGAACAGATTGGACCCCTCCTGAGAGTGACACACCCACACTATCCCCATGACTCAACTCCTACCTTGTTTTGAAAATATTTGGGTACATCACAGTTTCCCCAACTAGTGTATCTCATATACCCATTGTTAATTTTATTGAGGTATAATTTCTATACAGAAAAGGGTATACATCTTAAGCATCCTGTGATGTTTCACCTGTATAACCTGTGAGTTTCACCTGTATAACCACCACCCAAACTAAGGCTTAGAATATTTCTATCATCTTCTTTTCTGCTCTTTCTAGTCAGTTGTTTGTCTTTTATAATTTTCTTTTTTTTTTTAAGATTTTATTTATTTGACAGATAGAGATCACAAGTAGGCAGAGAGGCAGGCAGAGAGAGAGGAGGAGGAAGCAGGCTCCCTGCTGAGCAGACAGCCCGATGTGGGGCTCGATCCCAGGACCCTGGGATCATGACCAGAGCCGAAGGCAGAGGCTTTAACCCACTGAGCCACCCCGGTGCCCCAGTTGTTTGTCTTTTAAAAATCCAGCATTTTCTCTTTGTGATACAGCGTTAGAAATCAAGAGGTCCAACAACTCCACAGCAAAAAAACAAAACAAAACAAACCTGGAAATTTGATCTTAAAAATGGGCAGAGGACCTTCACCTTTTTACAAAGAAGACATACAAATGATTTTATTTATTTGACAGAGAGACAGCGAGAGAGGGAACATAAGCGGGAGAAGCGGGAGAGGAACAAGCAGACTTTCCACTGAACGGGGAGCCAGATGTGGGGCTTGATCCCAGGACCCTGGGATCATGACCTGAGCCAAAGGCAGATGCTTAGAGACTGAGCCACCCAGGCGCCCCACTGCCACTTCTATTTTGATAACAATCTTTCCATCTCTCTCCCTTTGGGTATACACACATACAAACTTTTAAAGGTGGGATTATATCATGCAAGTTGTTTTGTTCTGGAAACTTTTCTTTTTTTTAGTCTTTCTCCTCCCCCTGCCTTAGCTCCCATTCTCTGCGTTTTACCCTTCCACAATTTTCTTTATACTCACCTAATCATATAAATGTATGTGTTCACATAAAAAAAGCTTTTTAAAATGTTTATTTTATAGATACAGGGTAATCATGCATACATACACGTGCACATATGCATATATAATATATGTATTATATAGCTATCTACCTGCATCTTTATTTTTCTCTATAACAATAAAACCACTAGCTATCGAACACATATGTGCCATGCACTCCTCTAGGCACTTACATTTTTCTATCAACTCATGTAGTTCTGATACATATCTTTAAAATCAACAGGACACTCCCTGGAAAGAATGAATTTCCGTGTATTAAATCAATCACCTATTAATATGTATTCATGATGTTTTAAATATTTTTCACTTAAAAATGGATAATCATTAAAATTATCTTAGGAGTGGAATTTCTAGGGTGAATAGCATACATTTTATTTTAACTCTATTGGTTTACCCTCCTCCACAGATGGGATGACCAAGTGGTCATGTCCTATGTGTCAGGCATTCCTGTGGCCTTCTGCAAAAATGAATCCCCAAACCACATCACATCATGCAAAAGTACAGGAAATGGGCACTCAGAAAAGGGGGGAAATGTGGCACCTTCCACTCCCAGTAACTCTCCAGGCCACCCCAGCTAGGGCCCCATGCAGGAGGACCTCACACCCAGTCCTGCACCTCACCCGCACACACAAACCAATCTCAACAAGGTCCCACTCTGCAGAGTTCAGAACTCAGGCTCAGGTGGAATAGAATTAGTCACACTTGATTCAGGGATGATGACGAAATCCTAAACGAGAATCCTCTGACTATAGATATAAAGGCTATAGGTTCTGCCCTGGACAATTCAGTGATGCCCAGAGCTTCCAGGATGCATCTTCTAGACAATGCATTCTGTTTGCCCCAGGGACTCCAGCAACACAAGCAGAGAACAGCCATGGCCAGCCAGACACTTTACTCTGATGTGTGGTGCTAAAGGACTCCTACATCTGATGCTAAAGGACTCCTCGAAAGCATGACGATGGAGGAGTAGCTCACCCTCCATCAGAGGGTGAGTAGCTCAGAGAATGGAGAATAAGCTGGCAAGAGCAGAGGAGCCCTTCAACAATGGCTCCTACAGGAAGCTCTGAATGGAATCTCATACAAGATCATGGCTAAGAAGAAGAACCTTCCACCCCAGGAGGACTGCTCGACAGCTATATACTCCCCAAGAACACTGAGTGAGACTGACTTCCCCAGACAGAAACCCCAACATCTATCTCCTAATCCAAAAGAGGAAGATGATGCTTAACCCACTTGCCTCCAACATGTCCCAGCTGCTTGATGAGGTAGATTTGCTTTCTGTGGAGCTAAGCAAAACTAAGAATCTGGTGAGTCCCAGATTCATGGAGCTGAATCCTAAGTCCCAGACACTTGCCCCCAAAGATAGTCATGGCAATTGAATTCCAACGCACTATAAATCCAGAACTTGTTGGATAGTGTTCCAATTATTTATTGCTGTATTTAAAACAACAACTTAGTGGTGTAAAGCAACAACTGTCATTTTGCTCATGAATATGTAATTTGGACAAGACTTGTAGGGTGCAATTCATCTCTGCTTAACATAGCATCACCTGGAGCAACTCCACTGGGGTTGAGTATCCACCTTCAAGATGGCTCCGTCACTTGATTGGCAAGTTGGTGCTAGCTGTCAGCTAGGAGCTCAGCCAGAGCTGACATCCTGGGGTTATGCTTTCTTCCCACATGAGCTTTTCTCTTCAGGTCCTGAGCTTCCTTACAACATGGGATCTGGGTCTAAGAGTGAGCGTTCTGAGAAGTTGTGGCAGAAGCCAAACATTTTCCTCTTACCTAGTCCCAGGAGCTCCAGGATATCCTCCTTGCAACATTTTTTGGACAAACCAATTACTAAGTCTAATTTGGAATTAAGGGGAGGGGAATTAGCAGCCATCTTGCAATGGGAGGAGTATTAAAGAATTTAGTGTCATCCCAAATCTACCACTGATGGTGACCTGCACTGGCTCTTTTGGTCACCAGCTCTTTCTAGAGGAAGTCTCAGGTGCTTCTAAGCTGTGTAGCATTGGGCCTCAGCAGTAGAATTCTATGCTCACCCTGTTAGGACAGAACACAGGAAGATGATGGGAATGTAGACAGGCTTTGAAACCCATGTTCAGCAATTCATGATCTACCCCATCCTCATACCCTTATAAATCCTTATCAACAGTATGTTCACCTACCTACCTTTGGGAGCCCTAATGACTAAGAGATAAGAGAAATACTTTAACTCAGACTGAACACCTCTTATCAGAAAGTTGGGTAAATTAGTGGACTCACGCAAAGAGGTCACAAAATCTTTGCAGAATTTTACAAATTTAACAACCTGATAGTTTGATTTTTTTCTTTTTCTAAGTTAGAATAGGGCTACGGTAGAAACTGTCAGGGAATTGTCCGAACCTGCCAGTTGGATTTCAGTTCCACTAGCTGGATATGAACTTTCCTCTTGCCCAGTGCAGCCACTGACAATTTGCAGTGTAAGGCACTGCTTTTAATGAAATTATTTTTGGACATCATGCATGGATTGTTTCTGTAGAGTCTGCAAACCCAAGTTGTTAAAGTTCAGACATTCATAGCCATTGAATGAAGTACTCTCTTTACCTCCATCCCTTCCCATGCACACACACCCAAGTCACCATACATTTCTTCTTGACTAAAAAACACTGAAGTAGGATAAAGGGGACTGCATCCAACTTCTTTGCGGTTGGACAGAAGAAAGAGCTGGAAGAGCCATGCATTCTCAGTTGGTTTCCCATTTGGGCCTTTCTCTATACTGAATTCTTCCAACAGAGACACACACGGGCTCTTTTCAGGGATGGTGGTACTAGTGTTCTATACTGTGGAAGCAGTTCTGACTTCTAAGGCATGACCAAAGAGGACTGAGTCTAAACCTAACAAAAATGGTCATGGGGTGCCTGGGTGGCTCAGGCAACCAACTCGTGGTTTTGGCTCACTCAAGTCATGATCTCCTGGGTTATGGGATGGAGCCCCACACTGCGCTCTGTGCTCAGCTGGGAGTCTGCTTCAGATTCTCCCTCTCTGTCCCCCCACAACCTACCAACTCGCACTCCATCTCTCAAATAAATAAATATCTTTTTTTAAGTTCTTGGTTTCTAGAAGATGGAACATGGACCTACAACTCAGCAGCAAAATGACTTACTAATTTTAAAAAATTATTTACCCTTGTCTAGAGAAATCAGTAAGATCTAGGAACTTACCACCCAGAGAATGCTGTAAATTTTTGGAAACCAGTACCTGGCTCTTCCCCTTACTGCTGTTAATATGAAGACCTCTCCCTCCAAAATCTAAGAGTACCTTCCAGAGCTACCGCAATACACCAACATCTCCAGGAGCTGCCTCCTGCCCTCTCGTTCCCCCCTCCACCAACATCAGGAGATGTCTCCAAATCCTCTTTGGCCTTCTTCCTGTGTCTTTATAGCTCTATAAGTGGCCCCAAGTGATGGTAAAAGAGAATACTTAACGACCTTCCCAGAATTTCATGTGTTCTAGAAAATACATCGTTAACCATAATTTTTCCCCTCCTAAATGGTTCAATGTGATTTTCTGACTTTTTTTTTATTGGCTTTGTGTAACAAAGGGAAGGAACACAGATGTATTCCAAGGTTGAATAAAAGTACAGCACGTCACCGTAAATGGCATAACCATTTCCTCTGCTTTTAAGTTTTAAAACATTATGTCCATACTGCTCAATCCTGGTTCAGGCCATTTTGGCCTATTCCCGAGGAGCTGTCCTCAGGCCAGTTTTCCCTGTGTGTCTTGTGGCAGGTGCAGGTGACAAAGGAAGCTGCATTCCCAACCGACTGCATTCCCTTCCTCCGTCGCCCCTAGACCCCTAACCTGGGCCCAGGCTCCACCGGCCCCTCCTGGAGGCCTGGCTGCCATGCACCTGGCTCTCTGTTGAGGCTGACAGCAGCCTAATTGCATACTTCTTTTCTCATCAAAGCAAAATTGTTGGCATTCCACAGAAGCCGTTCGCTGAATAATGCACCATCTGGTTCTCTGTGATAAGGAAATAATTGATTATTTTGAAGAGTCTTAATCCATCTTGCCTGCTGCACCTTAAGGAGAGAGAGAGCGGGGTAGGGGGGGGGGGGGGCTGCACTGGCACGATAGCTGTGTTTTCACTAAAATAAAGTAAGCGGCTACAGCTTCAGAAAGCCAACATTCCCTTCTAATTAATTTTTTAAACAAATAGTGCTAAAATGATTACGCCGCGCGAGGCATCGTTCTGAGGACTTTACAAATATCAGCTCATCTATCCTCAAAACAAGCCTCTACAACAGAGGAGTCTGAAGAACGTCCCGGCTCTTCATCTGGACGCCGGTTCCCAGAGTGCGGTCAGTTTGGAGACATTTGTCGACTCTACGCATAGAGCAGAGGGACTTAGGGATGTCACCCTTCAAGAGAAATAAAACAAAAATTCCAGTGTGGTGGATGCTGTTACTTTTCACCCCTTTTGCAGATGGGGAAACTGAGGCTTGGAGGAAGCCAGACAGTCAGATGCTGGACTCCAGGCCCTCCCCGTGCCCTGTGCTGCCCTTGGCCACGTGGTGTCCTTGGGAGTGGGGGCGTGGCTGGGGCAGAGGAACCAGAAGTACCGGTTCTCTGCACTGTCAGAACAGAACCCACCAGCGAAGCAGGCCTCTTCGGGTCACCAGCCTGCTCACTGTGTATGGTGTGTTCTCCTAAGAAATAAGTTTTGACCAAGGACTGTGGGGAGACAGCCCTGGCTCGTGGAAGCCAAGCTTCCACCCGTGAGCCGGAAGGATCTGAAGGACACGGCCAGGAACGCAGGTGGCAGGGAGCTGGTGGACAGGGAGGGGGTCTTGGGGGTGAAGGTATGACACATGACCACAAAGCAGGTAACAAATTAAGCAGAAGTGGACTCCAGGGAAAGCAGCTGCGGATGTCAAGTGACTGGCCCCCTAACTGGACCCTGCCCTCTACTTCCTCCAAGTTGACATTCAGTAAGAGGTGAAAAAAAGACAAATAACTTAAATAACCTTCAGAGGATTCGGGCATGCACCCACACTCACATCCCTACCCCTTCCCTACCCAGCTCAGGAAGAGCCCCACTGTCCAGCCAAGGAGGGGAAAGGCCAGACACAAAACATTGAGGACGCAACCGGAGATGACCGAGTTCAATGTGGTTTCTTCCACATTCTCTGGTGGCCTCTTCAGATACGGATCACGCGTTCCCCGTGGCTCTGTCAGCACTTCCCCCAGGCCAGCAATAAGCAATGACATGGAGGCACTGCTCTGTGCCAGGAACTTGACTCATGTTGGGAGAGGGGGTGGGGAGGGGTTGGGAAAGGCAAAAAGAAGAGGAAAAGGCAAGTTTCACCTTAACTGTGAGCTTAGGACAAGCAGTCACCATGCTACGCCATAGGTTCAGGAAGGAGCATCCCGAGGCCATCTGAGCAGAGACATGCCCGTTAGACCAAGAAGACTCTGAATCCACAGTACACTGGACCCCCATGTAAGGTGCCTGACCTCTTCTGCTGTCCCTGAAGTTCAAGTGCAAAAGGTTCTTTAAGGGCATGGTCCCTGGAAGTGAGGAAGTGGGGAGGAGTAGGGAAGAGGGCCAGCCCCGAGAGCGTGACGGTGGCTCACTACGGGCATGCAGAGTTCGGTCCTGCTGGGGCCCCTGGGAGACAGACACACACACCACACTGGAATTGGCTGTCATTTTACTCACTGCCACCACTCGTGACCAGACCTGCCCAGGTGCCAAGCATGCTCCAGGAGGTGGAGAGTCCTGGGCCCTGCTGGAGGGAGCCCACACAGCAAAGTAGCCTTGAGCATGATGGGCTGAAGGCAGCATTGAAAGCCTCAGAGGCATCTTTGCACCCAGGCTGCTTTAGGGCCATGGCTCAGCCGCCTGGATCTAGTTTCATGATTTCTACGAGGTGTGTAGACGTCTGCTTTCCATTCTGGGTGGGTCCAACCCTCCACTGGGACACAAGGCCCTGCGGGAGCTCACTGAAGTGCTCCCAATGGGTGGTGACAGGTCTGCATGCCTGACTTCCAGAATTTTCTCCCACGCACAGAGCTGGAGTATCAGTCTCTACAAAGAGGATTCAGATCTAGGGATTTATGCTGAAAGAGTAATTCTGACTGGAAAAGTAAGAAGTCAGCATTCCCCTTCAGCATGCTGACTCGAGGTAACCCTTTCACACACAACACATGCACACACTTCCTGTTTGTTGTGTGTCTTTTCCTGAAGTCTAAACCCCTCCCAGTGCTTTCCCCAAACCTTCCTCAGCTTGGCATTCACCGCTTACTTCATTTGCAGAGTTGTTTTCCTCACAGCACCATGAAGGAGGGAGGGCTTAGACCAAAGCAGCAGGCAGGGAGGGCATGGGTCAGGCAGCCGCATTCAGGATCTGCCTCAAAAAAAAAAAAAAAAAAAAAGATTCTGGTTAATCTGAAAATTCATAGAACAGGAATGCCCCTCAGCACTAAGATGAAGGTTGTCCCTCAGCTGCAGGGGGACATACAGCACGGCATACCCCGGGGGTGGAAGACTGACACACTTCGGCAGAGATGAGCCTCAGATGCGTATGCTACCCAGCAACGGCCAGACTCAACAAGTTATACACTGTATGATTCTATTTATATTGCATTTTTTTAAAAAAAAGGCAAAACCGTAGGGCCAGAAAACAGATCAGTGGTTGCCAGAGGCCAACAGCACCAGCCTCAGAATCTGAGTGACCTGGGGGCTGTGTGCTCAGAAGGCCCCATGCTTAGCCTAATGCCTTGCTGTTCCTGCCTTGACACTTGTGATCACTTTATCTTTAAACTTGGGCTTCGTAAGTGAAGTCTGGTGGATTGGTGTGGGTATGCCCATGAGCGGAGAAGAACCATATAATATTCCTACTCACTGCTGTCCCTTGCTGTCCCATCCATGTAGAATATTCACGATGCCTCAAGAGCACAGAATTTCCGATCCACAGTGTTGTCAAAGTAAAATGAGAATCAAAATCAAGTACAAGGAAAGCGTGTCGTAGAACCTGGGAAGGACGACAGGCTGGAGCCGGGGTCTGGGTGGGAATGCAACACCTCGCCTCTCATGTCTACCCCCCCCAATTGGTGTGGACCCCTCCACACCTCCATGATCCCTTTGCCTGACCTCCCCTATCCTGCTTGCTCTGATGCAAATGGAAAGGTAAGGAAACCTGCAGAGGAAATCTGCAAAGGTAGCCCCTTCCCATTGTCTGTAAATCTTAATCCCCTAATTAGACTGAAATAATTAAGGACAGATTAGTTCACCTCTTTCTTTAGTATTTCTCCAAGGTGTTTCCTCTCCACCACTGTGGGCTGAGTGACTGGCACAGAGGAAGGAGGAAGAAAAATGGTTTTATCTTCCCTACATTTACTCCCACCAACATTTCTCATATGACTCAATTATCGGTGGAGAAACGAGCCCCCCAACACACCAGTGCGGCTGCATTCACGGCATTGAATCCCTGCAGAGCAAAGTGGTGTCATCTTTCCAAAAGGCAACTGATGACATGTATCAAAAGCCGTGGAAAGGCACAGACCCTCTGGCTCAGGGTGTAATTTAAAGAATTTATCCTAGAAAATAGTCATGAGATGGTATGAGTTTTGTGAGAAATGTAACCTTAGGGATGGCAGCTACAATAAAAAAGAAAAAAAAAGGGAATTAGCATTAAAAACCTACATCCTAGGCAGAAGGGGGAAAAAAAGACTTTAGAAGTACACACACACAAATATTAACAATGTTGGTTCCGGGTAGGCTAATTTTACTTTTCCTCTTTTCAGTTCACCGTATTTCTTTAATTTTTCCCTAATAAGCTGATATCATTTCTTTTATGATCTATAGATTTTTTTTTAATCTGTAACTTCTGGGGATGTGAAGTCTCCTGTTTTTTGAATCTGAGGATTCATTCCTGGTAGTTTATATCCTAAAAATTTAAATAGTCATCAGAAGATCTAATAAATAAATAAATAAATAAGAAAAGAAAAACTCACAAAAACTGAAATGTTTTTAAAAAAAATCTCTGCTTGGAAATTTTTAAACACACACAGAAGTAACGAGACTAATACAATGGTCCCCTAGAACCTATCACCCCACTTCAAAAATTACTAATCCATGGCCGAATCTCATGTCATTGCCACCTACCCATTGCCCCTACCCTGGGATGGATTATTTTGAAGAAAACCTTAGCTATCACATCATTCTTTCTGTAAGTATTTCAGCATGGGACTCTAAAAGTTAAGTAATTTTTTTTTAAAACGTAAGTATGACCTTAAATGTATGTTCCTAGGCAAGAGAAATCAATCTGAAAAGGCTACATGCTGCAATGATTCCAACTAAATGACATTCTGGAAACGGCAAAGCTATGAGGTCAATAGAAAGACCAGCAGTTGGGGGGTGGGGTCAGAGAGATGAACAGGCAGAGCGCAGAGGACTTTTAAGGCAGTGAGAACACTGTGTGTGTGATATTTTAATGGTGGATATACATCATACATTTGTCCAGATCCAAAGGATGTACAACATCAAGAGTGAATCCTAAAATATACAGTGGACTTCGGGTCATTATGATGTCTCAGTGTAAGTTCATCCTAGGTTAAAAAAATAGTGCCATTCTGGGGAAAGATACTAATAATGAGGAAATCTCTGCATGTGTGGGGGCAGAGGGTCTATGAGACATCTCTGTACCTTCATCTCAATTTTGTGATAAACCTAAAACTGCCCTAAGAAAATAAAGTCTTTATATTAGAAAAATGATGAGAGTCCAAGCATACCTGTAGTAGGTTCCCCAAATATGTCCACACCCTAATATGGCTCCACAGCCTAATTAGGGTCCCCTAAATATGTCCACAGAAAAAGTTGGTGAGCCCCTGTTCTAGATCTATGCTGTCCAATATGGTAGCCATTAGCTACTTGTGGATGTTGGACCCTTGCAATGTGGCTAGTGCAATGAGGAACTGAAATTTTAATTTTGTTTAATTTAGGTGCATTTAAATTTAAAAACTGGTACTGTATTCAGTTGTGAGAAACCTTTACTTTGTGGAGGAGGATGGGGTAATTGGTGATGGACATGAAGGAAGGCACTTAATGTAATGAACACTGGGTTCTATGTAACTGATGAATCACTAAATTCTACTTTTGAAATTAATAATACAGTATGTATTAACTAAATTGAGTTTAAATTTAAAAATCTGTTAAAAAGAAACCATTGTTAAAAGGTTTTGTTAAGGGGTGCCTGGGTGGCTTGGTCTTTAGATGTCTGCCTTCGGCTCTGGTAATGGTCCCAGGGTCCTGGGGTCGATCCCCACATCGGGCTCCCTGCTCAGCAGGAAGTCTTCTTCTCTCTCTCCCACTCCCCCTGCTTGTGTTCCCTCTTCTGGCTGTCTTTGTCAAATAAATAAACAAGATCTTAAAAACAAAACAAAAACAAAAAAACAAACACAGAACCTGATCCAGGGGTATTCATTCAATAAAACACTTACTGATCAACTATTTAAAAAAATAAAGGTTTTGTTAAAAAGAAACTTTGGGGGTCCTTGAGTGGCTCAATTGGTTATGCAACTGACTCTTGAATTTGGCTCAGGTCATGACCTCAGGGTCATGGGATTGAGCCCCATGTTGGGCTCTGTGCTGAGCATGGAGCCTGCTTAAGCCTCGTCCTCTGCCCCTTCCCCTGCTTGAGGACTCCCTCTCTCTCTCCCCCAAATAAATAAATAAAAATTAAAAACAAAAGAAACTTTTAACTTTGGAACAAGCTTTCAGCTGTAAGTTTTATGAAATCTAAACACAGATTAAAAGCTTCCAATGAAAACTGAGTACAAAGTTAAAATATACAGTAAGTGAAAAATGTGTACAGGATCTCAAAGACTTGTATAGAACCAAAGAATGTATAATATCATGGTAATAAATTTTGTATGGACTACATGTTGAAGTGATTTGGGATATATTGAATTAAATAAATCTAGCAGGGCACCTGGATGGCTCAGTGGGTTAAGCCGCTGCCTTCAGCTCAGCTCATGATCTCAGGGTCCTGGGATGGAGTCCCGCATTGGGCTCTCTGCTCGGCGGGGAGCCTGCTTCCTCCTCTCTCTCTCTCTGCCTGCCTCTCTGCCTACTTGTGATTTCTCTCTGTCAAATAAATAAATAAAATCTTTAAAAAAAAATAAATCTAGCATTAAAATTTATTTCACTTTTTTCCTTTTTTTTTTTTTTTAAGATTTTCATTTTTAAGTAATCTCTACACCCAACATGGGGCTCAAGCTCACAACCCCGAGATCAGGAGTTACACGCTCCCCTGACTGAGCCAGTCAGGCGTCCCACTTATTTCTGCTTTTTTTAAGTGGTTACTAGAAAATTTAGACTCGTCTCTCTGACTCTTGTTGTATTTCCTTTGGACAATGACGCTCTAGAACACTGTGGGAAGATAAAGCAGTATAACTTTGAAAGACAGACACTTAAAATTTTTTAAGGGGGTCAATTTCATGTCATGTATCTTTTTACAATAAAAAAAGAGAGTGAGGAACTTACTTTTAAAAATCTATTAATAATCCATTCTTTTATTAATTAGATGCTTTCATAGAACAAAACTTGTCACGCAAGGGAAGCCTCACAGGATTTTGGAAAAGACACCAGAGGCTTGGTTCTGCTTCTTACCAGTTGTGTATCCTCTGTCAAGTTCTTTTTCCACTCTGTGCTCAGTAGCCTTGTCTGTGGCATGGCAATGTCCCTCACAGGGTTGTGAACAAGGACTGGCTTATAGGTAAATTGCCGCTATGAAGGCAAATGTCAGTTCTTATTTCAATTATCTTGAATCTCTTTGAAAATGAGCTCCTAATCATATTTTTATTATTTCCATCTTGAGTTTTTTTCCCAAGTGAAATCTTCAGCCTAATGTTTGTTTGAATTAATAAGCACTCTCAAGAATTCTTTCTATTCTCTTGAATTCTTCCACTAAGCCTCACAACAATGGAAGAATTTACCATAATTGCTAATTGGCTCTAATTAAATGTGTCTGCGTGAATGCAAATTCTGGATGGTAATCTGGTGTGTGATTTGTGTTTCTCAAGAGCCTCAGTGTTGACAGAGAGTTAGTACTTCTCAGGAGCACCAGAAAACATCTGGAACTACCCATCGACGAACTCAGATAGTATACAGTTCAGAGTTACCAAGGGCTATTCACATAAGAAATTGCAACTGGTATCAGGAAACCAACTCTCCCTCCACCCTTCACCAAAAAAAGGCGCTGCAAAAATAGGATTGGTCCTTGAGTGTGATGGAAATGTTCTGTAAATAGCCATGGAAAGGTGACAATTACTATAATGTTAATATAATACTGGGACAGCTTGAATTGCTAACATCCATCTTTCAGATAGACCCCAGTCCCTGATGGGAATGGGTCTTTAGCATAACAGAACACCAGAGTTATACACCCTTCTGAAGGCTCAAGGATCCGCTATGGAATCAGGAACCTGACCGTGTGTCTGCCTTCCGGACACCTGGGTGCCCCCGGATGGAGTTGGGATCCTGAGAGAAGAATGGGGGTGGGGGGGGTGCATAGGAAAGAGTAGAGGAGGGACACCAGGTGCAGAAGGGAGTGTGAGCACCCACTGAGGCTCACCCGTCTGTGGGATCAGAGGGAAACCCAATGGGAAGAAGAAAAAAAATGTCTCCTGCCATCCTCAGTGATCTGTGTGTTCCTGACTGATGACTAATAGGATGGTTGTTTTATTTCTGGTACTGAAATCTATCAGCACGCCAGGCAGTCCAGGCATAATAATGGGATAATAACATAAACAAATGCCATTTATTGTGTGTTTTCTCTGCCCAGAAACTACATTCTTACATTATCTCACCCATGAGATAATATATTAGCTATCTATTGCTGCCTAACAAATTACCCCAAAACGTAGCAGCTTCACACAGGAAACATCTATTATCTCACGCCATCTCTATGGGTCAGAAATATGAGAATGGCCCCATTGCTGGCTCCGGCTCAGTCCCTTCTGAGGCCACCATCATTTGAAGGCTTGACAAGGGCTGGAGGATACTCCCTTACATTCCTGGCGAGATCATGCTGGTTGTTGGAACTGTGGTGTTGCCCCACGGACCGCTTGAGTGTGGGGCTCTTTGGGTGTCCTTACAACATGACAGCTGGCTTCCGCCAGAGCAGATCCAAGAGAGAGCAAACCGCCATATGCTTTTCAGTCCTGCTTCAGAAGTCCTATCCTGTCATTTCCACAATATCCTAGTGGTTATCCAGGTCACCCCTAGTCTGTGTGGGAAAAGAATATACAAGGGCATGAATACCAGGAGGGAGGATTACTAGGGAACACCTTGGAGTCTGGTGACCTCAGGGATTACCCCCATTTCACAGCAAAGCAAACTGAGGCACAGAAAGGTAAATCCATTTTCCCAAAGATCCACAGCTGATGTGTGGCGGAGCTGGGATGTGAACCCTGGTCTCCTCTGGTCCAGCACCACGCAGAGGCAATGCTGAAGCCTGGACAATGATTTGGTGGAAAGGTAGGTGGGGTCCCCAGCTGTGCTTCAGGGCACAATGCACTGAAGGATTTTCTGTCTTACGGCCTGGCCATGCAATCTCCGCTTAGGACACTGATTCCGTGGCTGATCATCTTCTCAATTCCAGATACCCAGTCTGCACATCTTGGAACCCAACCTGCCAGTGAAATGAGAACTGTCTGCATCATCACATTTCAGGCATCTGCCGTGAGTAATAATAATGTGTACTTAATACCGAGCAAGAGCCCCACTGATTCATAGGCACCAAATTACTGGAGTCAACTATGAAGGCTGTATTTTGGAAGAATAACAATGCCCAGACTTCTCTTTCTATAGAGATAACTTACCAAATTTCTTCCAAATCCAAGAATCTTCCCGATTCTTTGATTATAGGAAATTAAACTGTTTTATTAATTTGCTGTTTCTTCATTTCCTCTAATATGCAGAGCTATTCATACCAAGAGAACTACTGGAGAAAAATCTAAGCTGACCGGGGATAGCCAGAGAGAAGCCCATTTCATTCATTAAGATTCAAAACCTTATAAAATGGCCCCGGATTTTGGGGCAAATACTTCAGGCAGTAGTTTGTATGCTTCCTGTTGGGTCTGCCAGCCTTTTCCAGTCTCCGTTCTGAGCACAAGAAAACCAAATTTTCTGCTGTTCTGTTTCTCCGGTTGAATGTTTTCTCACACATATAAGACAAGTATAATTAGCATTTGTAAGAAAGGTCCCAAGGCATACAGAATCCTGAACTGTCTTCTGATTTGCCAAAAGGAAAGTAATTAGGTGACAATATCAAGTATACTTAGTAACTGTTTAATTGATCCAAATGTACTATTTCCACCTAGGCAAGATAATAGGAAATTTATCGTATAAGGGGAAAATTAAGATTATATTAAAAAACAGTGCAGCTTACGAGACTTACCCTTTCATCTCCAAGCTACTTTCTCAAAAAACAATTTAAATGACGCTTTCCACTGTCGGGGTTTTTTTTGTTGTTTGTTTTTTACTATAGGCTTCCTAACATTTGGCCTTCCCATCTGTGATTCCTTTAGTTTAAAAAAGAAGAAGAAGGTAGATTTGTAAGGACAACTGTCCACTAGTGTGTTGAGTCAGCAAGTGAGAACAGCTGGTCATCAGCCCACGTGAAAAACACTGGACATGACAATAAACTGTGTGGTGAGTGAGGAAGATCACCTTGTCCATCAGTCAAAAACATCTGTGATGCACCCACCGTGTGCCAGGTCCCCTGCATGCCCTGATGGATCCCCGATGCCCGGAAGCCCAGGGGAGCTTGCTGGGACCTCCACCAGCCCTACCTTCTAGAACACTTTGAAGCCAATACTCTTCAACCTTTTTTGTAAACTTATGAAAGTTTCAAAAGCTCTCTCTCTCCCTCAGCTACACATTGGTATGTTTACAGTCTAAATATTCTCATCTTAACTTTCAGTGGTTGAAAACAATGTAATTTCTGGCACAAGGAAGAAAATGGATCTTTAAATCAAAATGTTACCTCCCTTTGTAACCAATAACCAGCTGTTTCTCAATCCTTTCTGGCTTCCTTGCTCCCTGCGTCCCCCAGTCTGTCCTTGGATTAAAATACGACTAGGCATCCTTTAAAAACTTCACTGATCTCTACTGAGATGCCTCAAAACAAATAGTTAGATACATGAATAAGGATTTACTGATTCTTCATCTGCGGCCAAACTTTGCGCTTCTACCTGACACATTGATCTCAACTCACATTCAGTAAAAAACCTGGCAGTGTATGTATTATATATGTGGAAGGCATATGCACCGATGCTAGTTCATAACCACATGGATGAGACCCCCAACACAGCACCTGGCCTCGGATGTCTTGGGCATTGTCCTCAGGAAATGCCTATTCAATTTTTAGTCCACACCTTTCTGTTGGGGTGTCCAGCTTTTTTCTTATCCATCTGTAGAAGTTCTTTAGGTATTCTGGATACGAGTCTTTTGACAGACATAAATCTTACACATATCACTTCCCACTCCATGGCCTGCCTTTTTGCTCTTTGCATAGACTTTTGTGAATAGATATTCTGGATTTTGATGGAGTCCAATTTTTTGATCTATAACCTGCTTAAGAAAGATTTTCTAGGGGTACCTGGGTGGCTCAGTTGGTTGGGCACCCGTCTCTTGGGTGCAGCTCAATCCATGATCTTAGGGTCATGAGACTGAGCCCTGTGACACCACCAACCCCCGCCCGCCTTTAAAAGGTGATCGTGATCTGTGACCACCCACGACCAGCGCAGCAAAGATGGCCATGACTCCTCCACGCTGGTGAGTTACTTACCAACCGCTGGCCCAGCCTCGCAGGTGATCTTTTCATTTGACAGCACTCTCAGCACCACACTCCCTCCTTCCTCACCTCTGCCCTGACGTGGGCTGAAGGGGTGTCCCTCTTGGCTCCTCTTAAATGAAACTATAGATTTAAACATAGGAGTTGATGAGGGAATAACAGGAGCCTGGGCTTGTGAATCAAGAGGCCTCATTTCTAATCCCAAGAAGCTGGACAAGTCCCTCAACTTCTCTGAGCTTTGGTTTCCTCAGCTGTGATGGGAGGGTTTGGGATGGAGAGTCTCAATGACCCTTCAACAGGGCAGGATCCTGTGAGATTCAGAACAAGGCTCAAGTCGAGCATGATGCAAAATGTTTCTGCAGTTGAAATTAGGCTTTTGGGGACGCTGTGTGTTGTGATGGCTGTTTCTCAAGCCAGCAGTGAACTTCCTATATGTAATTAAAATAATAAAATCTGAGCACCACAAAGGACGTCTGAGTTCAGCTTTTCTTTTTGGTGGTGAAGAAACACAGACCCAGATAAGTGATGAGCTAATTTTTTGCATCTAAGTCCCTGGACTCTCTGGTGCTCTTAGAACTAGCCCATTTGGCTTTATTAAGTTCCATTTTCTAAATGGCTAAATTGGATGATAAAAATGTCACATTTGAAGTTCTCTAGCCATGGTCTGGCATTTAACAAAAGCAAAGGATGATGTGAACTATGGTGTTTTTTACTTGCTTTTTTCCTTTTGCGGCCACATTATTCCTAGAATGCAAGAGAGCACTTGCTCTGTGGTCCTCTGTAGAACTTCCTAGAAGGAGCCAAGGAAAATAACCCACCAACAAACTTGGGGACCCCTTCCCCAGCCAGATGTGGAGCCCACCGAAGGGTTGGACACCACTTCCCCAGGTAGAGTGGAGAGATTCACCTAGTCACATTTTACAGGTGACGCTTTGGTGAGATGCCAAGAGCTATGCTAGAGAATTTTCCTTCAGCTGTATCCCAGGGGGATGGGGAACCATGTGCAGAAAATGGCCACGTATGCCTCGGAATTTGCCAGAGTAAAGATGAGGGGTCTCATGGCAGGGGATGTCGATTTGTACCTAAAACAATCAAGAGAACAAATTTTGTCAACTCACTATGTAGAATGACTGCATTGGTTTCCTATGAATTCCATAATAAATTACCACAAACGAAGTGGTTTAAAATAAAACACACTTATTCTTCTACAGTTCTGGAGTTCAAAAGTCTGGAATGAATCTTCTAAGACTAAAAATCAGGGTGTTGGTAGGGTTCTTTTTCTTCTGGAGACTTGAGGGAAGGATCCAAGCTTCTCCAGCTTCTGGAGGCCTGCTATGGCCCCTGACTTGGCCTGTTCCTGCACCTTCAAAATGCATCACCCCGACCTCTGCCTCCATCGTCCCATCGCCTTTATCTGACTTTGACCATCTCCCTCTACAAGCACCTGGAGATGACAGTGGGTTCACCTGGATTATCCAGGATAATTTCTGCATCTCCAGACCTTTAACTTCATCACATCCTCAAAGAGTCCTTTTGCCACATAAGTACCACCATCATGGTTCCCACAATTACAACATGGACATCTTTGGGGAGAGGTGGTGTTATTCTGCCCCCCACACCCACCATATAGGCTTTCTGTTGGGAAGGGAGGAAATACGCCACAGAAAATCACTGCATTCACTCATGGGCTTTGGAAAGCTACTCACATCTCTCTCTGCTGCCATTTACCCATCTCTACAGTAAGGTGCTGGTTGAAGCTGGTTCTAGTACCAACATTCTGTGGTTCTAGATCCATGCTGTCCAGTTCAGTTGCCACTAGCCACGTGTAGCTACAGGACACTTGAAATGCAGCCAGTGCCACTGACTGAAATTATAATATTTTGGATATATTGTGTTAAATAAGGGGTATTATTCAGAGTAACTTCATGGTTTCTTTTTTATTTTCTTTAACATGGCTACTAGAAAAGTTTAAACAGCCTCCATGGTACACCTTAGGTTTCCACTGAACAACACTGTTTCAGACCACCTGGCCCAACCTTTATGATAGAAATCTGGATGAGATATCCTGAGAAATGAGCCCCAGGATGGCAAACGCATGGCATGATCAACACAATTCCCCTTTCCACTCCTGTGACAACACTCACCAACCTTACTCTTTCCACTGTACCAGGATTTGGCCCCAGGGTCCTGCTCAACACAGTGCTGGAGCTGGTCGCTAGCAATCGATCAGAGCTGGTACTTACATCATTGGAGGCGCATGATCTTGCAACTAACAGAAAACCCAACCCAAGGAAAAATGTTGGCTCGTGTTATAGGAATTCAGGGTGGATCTGGCTTCAAGCACACATAGATCAAGGCTTCCCTCTTTCTCTCAGTTCTGCCTTCTTCCAAATCAACTCCATTCTCAAGTTTCACATGGGGGCTACTGGTTACTCCAGACCCCCATCAGCATGACACCAAATCCTTCAAGAGAGTGTTTCCCCCAAGGCTCAGACAAAAGCACTGGATTGGACCCTCATGGCCCTGCTTGACCTGATTTGGGTCACACACCCTTCTTGAATTAGTCACTGTGGCCAGGGGAATGGAATTTACCAATTACGTGAACCTCTGGATTTCCAAGTGGAGTGAACTTCCCAGAAAACACGTGGCCTGAGAGTGATAGAAGAGAACCCCAAACAAAAGTTGGCAGGAGGTATTATCACGGAAGAGAATAATGGATGTCCATGCTGAAATCCCACTGCTGTTTCCAAACTCAGAGTCCTATTACTCATGAGATGGACTATAATGCCATCTGATAACTCCGGTTTTTGAAGAAAGTCTTCCTTATCTCAAAGATGTGGTATATACACACACAATGGAATATTACTCAGCCATAAAAAGGAATGAAATCTTATCATTTGCAACAACACGGATGGAGCCAGAGAGTATAATGCTAAGCAAAGTCAGAGAAAACAAATACCATATGATTTCACTTATATGTGGAATTTAAAAAACAAAATAAAATAAAACAAATGAACAAGGGGAAAATAGAGAAACAAACCAAGAAACAGATTTTTTTAAAAGATTTTATTTATTCATTTGACAGAAAGTGACATGAGACAGGTAACACAAGCAGGGGGAGTGGGAGAGGGAGAAGCAGGCTTCCCGCTGAGCAGGGAACCCGATGCAGGGTTTGATCCCTGGACCCTGGGATCACGACCCAAACTGAAGTTTGATGCTTAATGACTGAGCCACTGAGGTGCCCCAAGAAACAGATTCTTAACTATAGAGAACAAACAGGTGGTTACCAGAGGGGAAGTGGGTGGGGGATGAGTGAAATAGGCGATTGGGATTAAAGAGTACATGTATCATGACAAGCACTGAGTGATGTATAGAATTACTGAATCACTATATTGTATATCTGAAATTAACATAACACTATATGTTAACTATACTTGAATTTTAAAATTTAATAAAATAATTTAAAAAGTCTTTCTTTTCTGGAGCCAAAATTCACATCTCTAAACCAATGGCACATTCATTCCTATCTATACATGGGGCAATGTGGAATAGGTCTGCATCCCTTGGATGCCACTCATTAATACATTCCACAAGTATCTATTCAAAGCTTAGGGATCCAACAGTGGACAGTTGTCAAAGAGGTTATATTCCAGGAGTGAGAGACAGAAAATAAGCAAGCAACGACATAAGTAAACAGGAAATAATAATGGTTGGCCATATACCCCATTTGGATGTTCCTAATATTGTGTGGTCTTGGTATAGGGTTGTCCCAGTGCCAGCCTCCCTCTGCCTCCTCCTGGTAGAGAAGGGGGTCAGCATTTGACTTTGGGTCAGCCAGTCAGATGCTTTCTCACTGCAGAACTTGGGTGGGAGGAAATATTTGGAGATCCTGGCAGCCTTTGTACCAGATCTTCCCTATGTCCTGAACAGAAGAGCACATCTCTCCCCCTGCTTATTTCCTGCCCAGACCCCACCCTAACCCCTGCTATGTACCTCCAAATCCCCTTTCCATTAATATCAATTTGGTTTCTGTTGGTTGAAATCAAGTTCCCTGATCGGTAAAGTGAAAATTATTTCTTACCCAAATTGCCTCTTCTTCAGACCATGATATGTTAGCATCTTCAACCTTTCCTTGAATAAGTTGATTTCCTAATCATTCTCCATCTCAACCTCTGACCATTGTAATGGAATGTAACTCATAAGTAGTCCCCATACCTTCCCTCTTCAGTGGGGATGAGGGAAGGGTTGAACACAGAATTCTATGTATATTTTGACTTTCCTCTCATTTGTTCTAGAAGAGTTTATAAACTAGATCATTTGCATTGAACAAGCAATAAGTATGTCTATTTTAATATTTTTAAAAAATTGAATATTTTAATCAAATTACACCCAGAGGGTTTTTTTTAATATGCCTATGGAAGCACACAGAAATGAGGGCAAAGCCTTTTTGATGACAGCAATAATTTTAAAAATTTCCCTTGTATTTTTTTGAAAGGAAATTACCATGTAAATAATTGTGTTCAGGCTTTACTTGTCTCCTAAAATATGTGGGATTTGGGGGTGGTGGTTAAAGATTTTATTTATTTATCTGACAGACAGTGAGAGAGGGTAGACAAGCAGGAGGACCAGCAGAGGGAAGCAGGTTCCCCTCTGAGCAAGGAGCCCAACACCGGGCTCAATTCCAGAATCTTGGGACCATGACCTGAGCTGAAGGCAGATGGTTAATGACTGAGAAACTCAGGTGCCTCTCTAAAATATGTTTAGTATGGTTTGAAGAAATTTAGGTATAAAAAAATTGATTGGCTCACAGTCCTGAGCAGTTCAGGTCTTTGAGGAATAAAGACTCAGAGGTCTCCTTGGCAATGACTTTATGTTTCTTGAATCCAGGCTTTACTCATGAGGCTCCATCTGCCTGGGACATGGTCCCCAGCCCAGCCAGTCCCCTGGTCTTTCTTGACTGACACCAACTCATCCTGCCATTCCTGGCTTCTCAGAATGCTTTCTCTGTCATCCCAGACTAGCTTCAAAACCTTATTCTACACCTCTAAACACCCTGCATGTCCCCTGATGATGATTTTTCTAACATCTGTCCTTCAACACCATGGGGAGAGGGACAGCGATGTTCACTGCCAAATAAATCTCCAACATCTAGCTGTTTGGCACACAGCTCTCAACACCTCATGCACTGAATTAAATTCGTAAAGAAAAGTAGAAGGGAAGAAAATCCACAAGATACCAAAGAAATCTAGTCCACATATGCTCCGGGAAAAGCAGTCAAGGAGGTAAGATCATAATGGCCCAGGGTTCCATTGTGAGCACATCTTGGTTCTGAGAGTGGCTTACTTCTGCTTTGGGCTCCTGGGTCCCACGTCACTTCCCCTGTCACCCTTTCCTCACCAGGACCAGCTCTCGGTTGGGCTTTCAGTGAGTCCCTAGGAAGAGCCCTGTTGGACTGGTACACATACTGAGTCCAGCCACACTCTTCTACTATTCAGGTACGTGGACTTGGGGAGGCCATCTGGCCTCTGCAGGCTCCATTTTACTTTACCTGTTAAAAGAGGCGAATTGCACAAAAGGAATGCTCTTTCCATCTCAAAAGCCCAGGAATCTGATTTGGATGGAGTTGTGGCTGGATTTTCCATTAAACCTGAATCTGGGGTAATGGAAATAAAACCAAGCCTGTGACTCTCAAAAGACACATTATCCTTTCTTCAACTACCTTGTCAATTATAATGGAAGAGGGGCTGTACCTTGCCCTTTGAGTCTGAATAAACGCTGATTATGTTGGTATGTTTCTCTGTTTCTCCCTCTTTTCTGATTAGTTCTCTAAAATGCAGGTTAGACCATGCATATGTAATAAGTATTTGTGCGTTTTGGAATGAAGCTGTAATGATTTGCAAATGTCTTCATTATGAGCTTATAACATCTAGATGTTCATTTTACTCCAATGAAATTACTTCCTCAAAAAGTCTGCCCACGTGTTGACTAAGTGGGCTGATGGAGAACAAATAATCACACAGAATTTTTTCTTCCAAGGAATTCCAAAGGTGATTTAAAAGGGTCCCCCAGGGGAAAAAAAAAGAGAGAGAGAGACAGTAAAATTATTGTATCAGAAAAACAATCCAGGGAAATTGTTCATGGATCAAAAAGATAAATTGCATTGTAAAACTTGATTGGGAAACATGAGCAAAATGTGTTTTAAAACCCTTTGTAAACTTCTAATCATTTTCCAGTGTCAACACTCTGTTCCAGCTAAGGCTTTGGAAATTCACGCACCACACGGGTCACTAATGTTCCTGATCCCATGCATCGAAAACAAGAAATTAGACCCAAACCCCAAATTACAGGCTATAAAAAATATGCTGTAGGAAAAATCACATCAAGACTCAAACATTTTACAACACCCACCAGTATATTTTTTTAAATTTCTCAGAAGTATAATAACGTAGGTACAAAGAAGTACACAAATGGTAAGTATATGGCTTGATACATTTTTTTTTTTACAAAATGAATACACCTGTGTCAAGAACACCCAGAACAAGAAATAGAACATTACTAGTTCCCTTAAAAGCCCTCTTTGTACCTCTTCCCAGACATTTCTCCTTCCAAGGTAACTTTTGAATGAGGTAGCAGAGAAAGGCCCTTGAAAAAGTACACTAAACTAAGAATGGCGAGATGAGGATTTAGAGAGGAAAGAGCAGGGGTCTGGGGGTGGGGACAGTGTCCCAGGGAGGGGGGGCATTGTGTCCAAAGCCTGACAGCTCACATCATATATTACTTTTTATATCAATGGAATCATACAATATGCATTCTTTTATGCATGGTTTCTTTCATTCAACGTTTTGTCTATAGCTGTAAATCATTCGCCCTCATTGCTCTACTCCAGTGCGTGAATATACCACCATTTGTTTATTCATTCACCATTTGTGGGCATTTGGGATCCACTAAAAGGTTGGGATTCTCACCAAGAGAGCTGTCCCACCAGCATTTTTATGAAAGGATCAGATGTGACATCCCTGCCATTTACCCTGTGGTTCTGGAGGTAAGAGACTAAGTGGTAGAAAACCAAGGAACTAGAACAATAGTGTTCAACTCCAGGAAGGATTCTTAAAGCACAGAGGGCTGGATCCCCCACCCCCCCGCGCCCCCTGCCAGGGTCTCTGATTCAGTAGGTCTGTGACGGGGCCTGAGAACTTGGGATTCTAACACCTTGCTGGGTGATGCTGAAGCTGCTGGGTCAGGGACCACTTGGAGAACCACCGAACTAGAGATATTCATGAAGTTCTACCTCTATGGGACCCGCTATTATAGAAAACACTGGATGAAGGGCAGAGGCAGAGTCTGCAGCGACCCTTAACACATAGATTCATTTTCCAAATGTCTCTAACTTTATACAGCTTCTATGCAGAAACTTGTACCAACCTTCATGGGTATAGATCTTTCTGGTTGCAAGAAACAGAGACCCACTCAAGTTCCCTCAAGTGATTTCATTTTTATAAGGTGATCTGGGAAGTAAAAGAAGTCCAGGATATAATACGAGAAGCCCTCAGCCAGGCTATAGAAAGCTGTGCTTGACAAAGTTATTAAGCAAATGAACTACCCTGGGATCTTGCAAAAATGCAGATCTTAGGAGGTCAAGTGCAGGGCGCAAGGTGTTCTTAATGAGCTCCCAGATGATGTTGGTGTTGATTGTCTGCAGAGTAACGAGACTGTGCAGCAGCATTGCTGGGTATCCATGAGCAGCTCTGACCACCCTCTAGCAGCTCAAGAAGTCTTCCAAACTCAGATTCAACACTTCTGTTTCTGCTTTTCTCTGCAGCTCCTCCCCCACTTCCCCAGCACTGACCTTCCCATGCTCTGCCTCCCACTTAGACCTGTCATCTGTTTTCTCATGGTTTCTCCTGCTTGAGCTTGACTCGCTGCCTTCTGTTCACTTCTGTACCTCTCGACCATCTGCTCATACTGTTCCTATATCTCACATTCAAATTCCCAGGCAAGAAGATCCAATCGGGTCAGAACATCATCTCTCCCATGTAGGATGCTCAGGTCGGACAAAGTTCTTGCACTTCAAAAGCCAAATCATACCTACCTGTCATTCAAGGGTGCCTGTCATTGGCCTCATTAGCAGGAGCCTGAGAAACATGGACATTGGGTACAAAGCATGATGACTTTCTCGGTGGTTCCATCTGCGGCTGCACAGCGGAACTACCTACTGGGGGCAGGGAGCAATACCGAGACCAAAACCCATACCATGGAAATCCTACCAATCTAGGGTGGGGGCCCAGGCATTCATATTGTCTGTGAGCTCTCCAGGTGTTTCTGAACACCAGCAGTTTGGTTTTCTTTTTTAAAGATTTTATTTATTTATTTGAGATCACAACTAGGCAGAGAAGCAGGCAGAGAGAGAAGAGGAAGCAGTCTCCTCGTTGAGCAGATAGCCCGATGTGGGGCTCGATCCCAGGACCCTGGGATCATGACCTGAGCCGAAGCCACTGAACCACCCAGGTGCCCCTGAACACCAGCAGTTTTGAGAGTCACTGTCTGTATTATGTTCCGAAAGCTGCTGTAACAAAGAACGGTAAGCTGGCTTAAAACAATAGGCATTTATTCACTCACAGTTCTGGAGGCTGGAAGTCTGAAATCAAGGTGCTGACAAGACCATGATCTTGCTGAGGGGTCTAATAGAGGATCCTTCCTTGCCTCTTCCAGAGTCTGACAGCCCAGGCATTCCTTGCCTCCAGTTCCTGTCTCCAACTTCATGTGGATGTCTACTCCGTGTGTGAGTCAGTATCTGAATTTCCCTCTTCTTTTAAGAACACCAGTTATATTGGATGGGGCCCGCCCTCCTGAATGCATCTTAACTTGATTACATCTGTAAGGAATCTATTTCCAAATGAGGCTACAAACACAAGAATCAGGAGTTAAGACTTCAATATATTTGATATATTTTAATATATCAATATAATATATTTTATATCTTTGGGGAGGGGGACACAACTAACCTGTAACACTTAACTTTATATAGGAACCTTCTAGAAGGAGGTTACAGCTTAGGCAGGCATGCTAAGAGTGTTCTGAGGGAGTACTATAGGAGACGTCACCTTGCATGACCTGTCTTTCCTACATTTCCTCCCACCCCCCCCAAAAATAAAGCCACCTCTCAATTTGCCCACTCAGTTTTGAGAAAGCTACTCAGTCTATCCACCACGACCTCAACACTCAAGAAAACAAAACCCATACCCTTGGGGGTCTACATTTGGAAGGTGGTTACCCCCACCCTCTCTAACTTATTCTCAGACCTATTTACAAAATTGCAAAGAGGGGGAATTTTGCTATCATGTAATTAGCCTCATATATTTTGTAAGAAAATTATAACTCTTTAAAATGCTAAAGTAGATCAAGCCAAAACAAAATTTTTATGACCAGAAAAATCTGTTTTTTTTTTTTTATGGCCAAAAAAATCTGGCAGGTTTGTGAGGCTTATTCCATAAATGATGGGTTTTATAATTTTGTAGGAATTATGGGTTCCCTCCATTGATATAAAGATATAAATATGGAGAGATTCCTCATCTGTCACTGACTTCTTGACATATTGATATTTGAGACATTTGCAAATTCTCTAAAAAGTCTAAAAATGTCCCCATCTTCCCTGAGGACCACATGAATAATACTTCAAAAGTAAACACAATTACTGCCTCCAACTCTTAAGACTCATCCAGTACAGAAGCAATGGTCCAGAGCTAATTCCAAAAGCCAGGGAGTGATTTTTGGTTTAGACTTGGCCGGGCCACAGGACTACCCAGTGGCCATAGAAATCACATTTTCAGGACAAAAACAAGTTTCAGTCGTGGCCTAGGTTCACAACCCACCCAAAATGTTGAGCGGTCACTAAGCAACATGGTCCCGCGTCCACTGTTGTCGACTTTTGGGAGACCTTGGAACCCGGTGGATATCCAACCACATGTTGCAGCCAGCCAGATGTGGGTGCCTGTCCCAGCTTAGCTGCTCCCCCGCTGTGTGCATGTCACTCACCCCTCTCAGCCTCGGTGTCCTCACTGGACCACGAGAATCACACTGTCTCCCTCAGGTGCTATTTTGAATTTGACCTGAAACAATCAATTAAAAAGCTTGGCACAGTGGGTGTCACACAACAGAGATTCAGTTAATAGTATCTATTAGTGACCTATTATTTCTGAGATAGCCGTCATCACTTGCTAACATCATTGATGTCTGCATATGTGTGGTGTGTTATCCAAGAAGAATGTTCCTGAAACCAGTTCCATTTTACTTCTCGGTGGTCACCTTCCAGCCAACACGCTATGAATTACCTGTGACCTGCATTGAACTAGGATTTGAGAAATAGAAGGGAACAGGGGACACCTGGTGTCGGGGGGGGGGGGTATTTCATGTGATCGGAGAACCAGGTATAGCCAGTTGGGGATCAAAAGAGGTTTCATGGAAGAGAAGTTATTTCTGATGAATTTTGGAGGAAAAGGGGAGCAGGTGTGGTGGAAAGTGCATTCCAGACACAGGGAACAGTGTAAAGAAAAAGCCCGGATCACAGAAAGCAGAAATAACGTAAACCAAGAAAGTAGAGGGAATATAATAAAAATTGGGAAAAATGGTGCAAAGGTACTACTGAAAAGAAAATGGCTAAGAATTTCTCCCCATTGAATAAAGACATGAGTCAACAGATTAAAATATTCTGAAAAGCCCTCAGTAAAATCGGTCTAGTTTTTTGTTCTAAATTCATACACACGTTTCAAAACAAAAGGATGCCTAAGCTGGTGGATCTCTTGGCTCCTCTATCAGTGAAGGATGAAGAATAAGCTATCTATGAGAATTAACATGTACTCCTCGTGATCACTGAGGTTTTGAAGTCACTTTCAGCCCCAGGCTCCTCCCAGGCTTATTTAAAATAAAAGTAAAAAGGGGGAAAGATAAAACCCAAAAGTAATCAGAGTGGAAAGCAGGTTACCTACAAAGGGCCAAGAATCAGACTGACTCAGGTTTGTCTTTAACAACTAGGCTGCAAAAATCACGTGAATGATAAATATCTTTAGAGGGCTGGAGGAAAATAAGGGAAACAAACCGAAATGTACAAATGGCTCAATTCTTGAGCATTTGGTCGATTGCCAGTTCTTGATGACTTCATTGTCTTGTCGGAGAAAGAAATCAATAGCATACTATTATTTGTATTTTAAAAACCACATCCAAGTGTTATAATAGAATATAAAGACTACTCTGGAATTAAATTCTGCCAAAGAGGGGCTATGAATCCAGTTATGCCTCCCTCCCAGGTGGAAACACTCGACTCTCCAGCCACTGAGTGTGGGGTTCCTGTTGACTTTGCGTCCGACAAAGTGCTGAGTGTGGTTTTCTGGGAGAATCCTCCATAATTTCTGTCTCTGTGCAATCCACATGTGCAGTTCCTTTTGAAAGAGTGGCGAGATATTGGCTGCCATTCCCAGGATATATTGTGAGTTAGAATCTCTAATTTTAGAAAGACTAAGAAAAGAAACTGATGGAACATGATGGCACAACTTTTCTCTTCTTGAGCTTGGATGAGAGCACAGAAAATGCCATCTCACTGATATGAAACCGTTATTTTCATTTCTTTAAAAAATCCATAGGCTTCAGTTGTATTCTTTAAGATTGCGCTGAATCGGTTCTTCTTAATTTACCTATAATCAGCAATCGGTGACCCTTTAGAATAATGGCATTCAATAAGTGATTCCCAGGTGACAAAAATGAAAAACGACTGATTTTGGAAATGAAGTCTAAACTAATGTACCAGGAATGGCCACCTCTTCTGGGTTTTCTGCTTCCTGCCCTACTCTCTAGCCTTCACCAGAATGTACCATGCTGCCCCCTCTTCATCACCACACCAAAGGTCACCAGCCTGGACTGTCTTCCTCTCTCCTGCCCATTTACTTCCCTCCCCTAGGCTACCAACTTGTTATCCAAAACCCTTTCAGAGTTACCTCCCATACCTAGTTTGGCTAACAGGGCAATACCTGATGTTTTTCTTGTCAGAGAAAGAAATCAATAGCACACTACTATTTGTAGATTTTGTATTTTTTTTTGTATTTTTTTGTATTTTTTGTATTTCCATCTTCAAATGTTACAATAGAATATGAAGAACATTCTAGAACAAAATTCAGAACTGTGTTCTATCTGCTCAGGGTAGCTGGCGTTCAGACCAGGAGCTGCTGGGTTGGGCAGTGGAGGCACAAGTGGTTGGCAGCTGCCCAACTTTGGAAAGTCACCATGAAACCCTAGAATGTGCCAGGAGAGGTCTAATAGACCACCTGGGGTTCAGAAACACAGGCAGCCTGCCCTTGGAAGGAACCATAGGAAAGAAGAAGACTTTTAATTCTAAATTTCACATCTTGCTCAGGAATAATTTTTAAAAGTAGTGCATGCCAGACGGACATAGGGGACCTGAGCCTGGAATCCACCCGAAGCAGAACCAGTCAGTTTCACAGAACAGTATTTGCTTCCTGTTTCCCAGTTGAATCTACGAAGAGTGGTTTGGGAAGCAAGTGGAGGGATTGACAGGTGATAATGACAGTTTCCATGCTCCCTGGGGCTTCCCGGGGGGAAGGCATCAGGCACCAAAGTAGAGTGACACCAAGACATCCCAGAAAGGGCAGTGGAAGGAGGAGCAGGGCACCTTCTACGGCAAAACTGTGAAGGGGTGGGGGGTGGGAGGTTGGGTGAGCCCGGAGGTGGGTATTAAGGAAGGCACGTATTGCATGGAGCACTGGGTGTGGTGCATAAACAACAAATTCTGATACACTGAAAAGAAATTTAAAAATTAAAAATTAGGGTTGCCTGGGTGGCTCAGTGGGTTAAAGCCTCTGCCTTCAGCTCAGGTCATGATCCAGGACCCTGGGATCCTGGATCGAGGCTGGCATCGCATTGGGCTCTCTGCTCAGCAGGGAGCCTGCTTCCTCCTCTCTCTGCCTGCTTCTCTGCCTACTTGTGATCTCGTTAATAAATAAATAAAATCTTAAAAAAATTAAAAATTAAAAAATTAAAAAAAAAAATCCAAAGTGAACTGTCGGATTTGGTGGTTTGCACAAAGCAGGGAAGTCCTGACTTTAAGAAGAAAGAAGCCCCAGGGAAGGATGGGGCAATTTTCTAGGCTCTTCCCACCCCAGCCTCCTGAAAGGCTGTTGTCCAAAGACTTCCTGTCAAAGAGTATGAGAAAATCTCTGCAGATTTTGCTCTTGTTCTTGTTTGTTTGCTTGTTTGTTTGTTTTTTGCCCAAAAGAAGCTCAGAAAATCCAGACCCTGAGAGAGGATGAGTTTTAGTGCAAATCAGCAAAAGATTTTCTCCGACTTTTTAATCTTAAAATTTCAAACCTATGAGAATTTGAAAGAATCGAACGACAATCATTCATATACCGTTTGCCCAGAATTACTGATTGTTACCTTGTCACATTAGCTTGTTTTTTACTGAAATCGATTAGAAAGTAAGTTGCAGGGACGCCTGGGTGGCTCGGTTGGTTGGACGACTGCCTTCGGCTCAGGTCATGATCCTGGAGTCCCGGGATCGAGTCCCACATCAGGCTCCCGGCTCCATGGGGAGTCTGCTTCTCCCTCTGACCTTCTTCTCGCTCATGCTCTCTCTCACTGTCTCTCTCTCAAATAAATAAATAAATAATCTTTAAAAAAAAAAAAAAGTAAGTTGCAGACATCTTTGATAACTAACCCTGAGATATTCGGCTATGTGTCTTCTAAGAGTATGTATTCTCCCACACGCCACAATACCATTAGCACGCTTTATAAACTTAATATCAATTTAATAATACTGAACACAATTCATATTCAGATTTTCCCAGATCTTCCCCCAAAATATCCTTATGACTTCTTTTTTCAATCCAGGATTCATTCCAGGATCACGTCATGCATTTATTTTTTTTTTTCCGTGCATTTATTTTTCAAGTCTCTTTATTTTTAAGATTTTATTTATTTATTTATTTATTTTGTGAGAGAGAACACAAGCAGAGGGAGGGGCAGGCAGAGGGAGAACTAGGATCCCCTTTAAACAGGGAGCCCCACATGGGGCTCGATCCCAGGACCCTAGCATCATGATCTGAGTCAAAGGCAGGTGTTTAATGGAGACACCCAGGTGTCCCATCATATCTCTTTAATTTTGTTTTGTCTAGAATAGTTCTCCTACCATGTTGTCTCCTATGATACTGTTTTTGAACTATCCAAGCCAGTTATTTTGCACAATGTTCCTCGATTGTATTTTTGTGACTTTTTTCCACCTAACAAGATTCAGCTCAGGCATTTTGGCCAGGAATACCACAGACAGGAGGTTGTGCCCCTTCCAGGGCATCATACCAGAAGACTCACGATGTCACTCTGTTGCATGGTTGGGCATGTTGGGTTTGACCCCTTGGCTACAGTGATGCCCTCTAGATAACTGTGTTGTAAAGCTCCATTTCCTCCCTTATACATAACAAGCCAACCTGAGCGCTGAGACTTCAAGGCTGAATAAAATCTGGAAGGAGAAGAACAATGGCTCAAGGTGGAGTGAAAAACCATGATTCATCGACAATTCAGTGAAAGAAAAAAAATGCAAGAATTTGGGGGACGGAAGTTAGTGTTCCCCTCCTGCACCGCTTCCGCCTACTGCTTCTCTCCCTGCCCCCTGCTCTCCCTCTCCCCAAGCATCTATGGAGATGCTGGCCAGGGCACTCACGGAATACTCTGGGTTTATGGGATGAGGGTTTGAGCAGTTGTATTTTCAAATGAAAGGAAAAGGTAAGCCGGGATGCTGGCAGAATGGGCAGCCCTGAGGTGGCAGGTGCTTTGTTTGTGGTAATGAACCCTATTTGTTCCCAGCCTCCTTTATCCAAGCCCTTTGGTAACGCCCTCTCACAGGGGCTCTGAACTTCACCAGATGACGTGCTTTGGCCAACAGGACGACAGCAAACCATGCAAGCAGAGAATGAAGAAATGTGTATTTACACATCGGAACCTACCCTCTTGCTGGTCTTGGAACCTTGAGTTCCAAGGTTATGTGGGTGAGGCCAGGCTAGTCTGCTGGCGCAGGAGGGACCGCATGGGCCAGTCACTCCTGTCTCCCCCGTCTTCGGCCGGAAAACCAGCAGATGGATGAATGAAGCCATCCAGCTCACCAACCGACCTCAGACACATGAACAAGCCCAGATGAGGTCAGTCACACCTGGCCCACATCAGCAGAACTGCCCCGCTGACCCACTGACTCATGGGAAGTAATGAATATTCTTATTTCAAGCCCTGAGATGTTGGAACAGTTTGTTAGAGGGCAAAAGCTAAGTGATACACTTGGGATCAACCCTAACTCACCAACTGGTTTAAGATATAAAGTGTTACCTGTTTTTTTAAAAAAAAATCAGATTCCTTTGCACCAATTACAACCTTTCTCAAAACAAAATGAACACCTAAATAAATAATATCTTAAAAAAAAAGAACACCGAATCCTTAGCAGGTTCTCCAAAGAAAAACCTAATATGGCTTCAGCAGAGTCTAAATCCAATTGAATTTAAAATCCCTATCTTGTGAATTTCCACATACATACTTACTTTAGTACAAATAGACATATATGTGCGTTTGAAGAATACACTGGAACATTCTAAATGTTCTTTAGCCAGGAATGAACATAAATACACTGTTCAGTAGAAACTCCCCAAGCCTCAATAAAGGTCAGAGAATTCAACCTCAAGGAGTAAATGTGTTAAAAAATGTTTAGAGTAGTCAGAAAATCCCAGAGATTGTTCAGACTTTGCTATATATTAGAATCATCTGGAGAAGCTTTTAAAAATCCCAATACCCAGGCCATACCCCAGACCAACTAAGTCAGAATCCCTGGGAATAAGCCCTCATACCTTTATTTTTTTTAGAGCTCCCCTGGTGGTTCCAGTGGACAGCCAAGCCCGAGGAGCAGACTCACTCACCAAATGTGGGGGCTTGGAAGTAGATCCACAGATGTAAGTCATTCGCAGTCTGGGTAATTTAGAAGCAAGGAGACAGCACACAATCCACTCACCCATGCACATTCCACCACACTTTCTACTGAAGCATCAGAAGGCATGTCCATTCATCCCTGATTTCTACTTCTGCCAATTTAATATTCAGGGAGGGCAACGTAAAATGAGTGATCTGATGATCAAACTTCCCAATTATCCAATAAAGCTTAATGCCATCTTTCCTTTTCTAGAATGTCTCCTGAGCTCTGGGCAGTTATGAAAATACCCCAGAAGGTATCCAGCTGTTTGATTAGCGGATTAAATAATACAGTGATTCTCTCACCAGCCTGCCCCACTCAGAGGATTCCCTACTCCTCTCCCTGCCTGACTGGCAGCAAACATTTCTAAATCTATTTGGAATATTATTCTTGGCTCGCTCTTCTGAGTTCCTTGGCCCTGGCCTCCTAACAATTTTATGGCTTAACCACGGGAGTCCTAAAACTGTGTGCACGAAAAGTCATGGCATCTTCTCTGGGACTCTCCCGTTGGGTGTTTTGTTGCTCAGGGGTTCAGCCCACATTTTACAAGCTCGCTCCTCCAAGTTC
Source organism: Mustela nigripes (assembly GCF_022355385.1). Classification (NCBI taxonomy): domain Eukaryota; kingdom Metazoa; phylum Chordata; class Mammalia; order Carnivora; family Mustelidae; genus Mustela; species Mustela nigripes. The sequence goes on from NW_026739490.1 coordinate 2,950,841, forward strand.
TCTGCAGCTTTTTAAGCCAAGAGTCTCTAAAATGAGCCAAACTGTTGTTCTCCCTAGACTTTTAAAACCTTCCAAGGCAACATCAAACCATTAATTGCCTAAGTCATGTCACACCTAGAGCATAAGACATGCTGTATAAACTTCAGTATCTTCTGAACAAGAAGAAAATACACCAGGATGGTGGAATTAGAAAACCTTTGGTGACTTCACACGATTCCACCAATCATGCCCCAGCTGCTAATATCAGCGTCAGCATCTCCCGCCGAGGTTGACCCTCCCAGCCAGAGTTGATATTGACATACTGCGAATCTAATTGAGTCAGGGTTATTCTGTGTTATCACACAGGCTGTGGAATATGAAGCAGAAACCCTAGGAACAGTCTAGAGTCTCAAAAAATATTCTGAGGTCAAGTATGTTGATCTCCATTTACGAGAGGAGCAAATGACTTGTCATGTCTCAACGGCTAAGAGAATGACATTTTGAAACGTGTGCTTAACTCTGTCAGGTCTAAAGGGATGTGAGGAGCTAGGAATGAGCCATCAGAGGCAGGGGGTGGGGGCTCAAAGGAAATTTGGCAATTCCATGTCCCTAGAAGGGCAGGGAAGTGAAGCCTGAGGGAAGGATGGCCCAGTGGGCGTTCCTGCTATGCAGGGAGAAAAGGGAACCAGGGGACCCCCGACACAGCCTGGAGTTTCATCAAACAGGGAAAGCACAGAGTGGGGAGGAAAAACAGTCCCAGAAGAGACCAGCGGCTTTCCAGAAGTACAGATGGGGTTTCATGTCTAATATGGAACACAGTTGACAATTACAAACAGATTTCAGGAAGCCATGAGCCAGTTTATAAGAGTGGGTTCAAGCAGAGTTCAAAAAGGAAAAATCTGATTGCCTTCTCTGAGCCAGGTCTCCTGGTTCCAGAAGGGCCACGAGAGCACTCCAGACCCCACTCATCCCTGCTCCCCCTCCTGACAGACATGATGCCCTTCCATCCCAGGTGCTTCCAAGTTTCTAGAATGAAAAGTTCCTGCAGGTGAAGTCCTATTCTTTCCTTTAATAAACCATTTGTTTTTCAGTGCTAAGTCTCAAAATGGTGCTATATTTCACTCAGTTATTTGATGAGCCTAGGTGATCTCTATTTTCCTTTCCTAGCTCTACATATTAACACACTTAACTACTTCAATTTAATCAAGCCCACCCTACTTATAAAAGTCACAGTTTCTTCACAGAATATACCAACCCAAAGTACCTCTAGCTCCACTGTAATATCATCTGCCTGAAAGAGGTAGGATGAAAAACGCTAGAGCTACTTTTATTCCTGGGTTGGGGTGCAGAAGGAAGGAGTGCTATCTCCCCACCCACATCCTTGGAGGAGACCAAGTGATTATGCCTACCTCCATCCCAGCCACAGCTGACTGGACCAGAAGTGGACAAGGGTTCCTATTTATTGTTGTCTGAGTTGTGCACTGCACAAGGAAATGGGGGGTGGGTGCAAGTGAAACCTGAGTGCATGTGCTGGCTCAGGGCTACATCTGCCTGGAAAAAAATGATGCCTTTTCCAAATAACACAAATGTCCTTTGTGGGCTAGTGACCGACCATCTGAGCAGGTGCCTGACCCAAGTTGGTTCAAGTAAATTCTCTTTCTTTCCTAGACATGTAGAATTCTTGGGCTTTAAAACTGAGAAGTCAGATGGAGCTGCATCTGAGCCAAGGAGAGAAAAGAACAGACCAAACACACAGAGAGATGAGGATACAGAAAAACAGAACTGGAACTTGGAGACACAGACATTGTGGCGACCCTCCAGCTGTAATTCTGGCTGCTAAGAGCTCTGACTAAGTTCCCCTCTTCAGCATCTGCAGTCCAGGTAATTGAGAAGCAAGAATACAGCACGCGATCCCCTCTCCCCTCCCGATTCCACTCTCTGGCATGGGTTGGTTCAAGTCCATTTCTGGTGGTTGCAACCAGTGATGACTGACTCAGGCAAAGGCCTGGGGAAAACCTATATCCTGGGTGCTTGCCATGCATCATCTGAGTTTTGCGCCTGGTCAGAATAACTTTCCCTAGTATGTCCACTGATGGGGCCCCCTGATGTGAGGAAGGTTCACGAACACCGGCAGCCTTCTCCTCGAGAAGCCTTCTCACTGGCTAACCATCTGACCAGCTGGTTCTGAACCAATCGTTTGGCCTTTAGAAAACATGTGTGCAAAACTCTCTGATTGGTTTCATTCATTCCCCAGTTAGCTTTTCAAAAACATTGAAAATATCACAAAGAATATTGTCATTTACATAGTACCAAACAACTGGACAACATTTGCTTTGGTTTTGTATGTACATTCTTTGTTAGACAAAGTAACCCATGTCTTCTGTGCATCAGTTTAAAAATGAAGACAGGGGCGCCTGGGTGGCTCAGTGGGTTAAGCCGCTGCCTTCGGTTCAGGTCATGATCTCAGGGTCCTGGGATCAAGCCCCACATCGGGCTTTCTGCTCAGCAGGTAGCCTGCTTCCCTTCCTCTCTCTCTGCCCGCCTCTCTGCCTACAT